>NC_081193.1:19311785-19569285 GCF_902713425.1 Acipenser ruthenus
AGGATGCCACTTAGTATTACATATGTCCCTTCAGTTCTTAAAGTTGACTCTTAAAACTGCAATTCTATTAAAAAATAATAATAATAATAATAATAATAATACAAAAACGGTTTCAAAACCACAAAAAAGAAACCGGAAATCATTCCTGAACAAAAAACATGCAGATTTAATTTAACACACATTTATTTTAAATCAAAAGTTGCCTGTTAACTGTTGTAACCCACTTACTGATCAGGAAGACTGTAGTTACCTTCATTTTTTCTGTCTATCACCTCTTTTCATCTTCTAAAATTAGGCAAAGGATGTTCTCAGACAGAGGCAAGGCCGAGCCCAGGAAGTCTGCAGCTGAACCCACCGTGTGGTCGCTGGAGTGTGACCCTGCATGAATGCAAATGTCAATGTAGTGCTCCCTACAGGTCTCTAGCCATGAGGGTAACTTGGCGCAAGCAGGAATTCGAAATACACTCAATTCTTTTTCACCTGTGCAGGTATCCCTTTCTGTACAAGACTCTGTCTATGTACCTTACAGCTGTAACTCTCCTTCTTGGAAGCAGTTCTGTGTGACCTCCAATGCAGATGCCTCCCCACACCACAAGTATACCCCTCCAAAACGGTTCTATTCAATTATGTTCAACTGAGCAAATCATTCCCCTTGTGCTCTCCATACTCTTAACACATCAATCAATGGTGGACAGAAGAAATCTGCACTAATCAGTGATTCACGGGGCGGAGCTATGCCACCTGATAGTGTTTATTGACAGAGTTAGTAAACATATACACATGGAGAGAGGGGCTCCGCCTCTTCCAGGCCCAACATTTACTTGATCGATAGACACGATAAACAGGAGAGGGGCCACCGTCTTTGAGGTGACCCGACATACGAGAGGGGCACCGTCTCTGAGGTTACCCGACATACGAAGAGGCTTGCGAACCGGAAAGAAAACATGAATTAGTATTGATAACACAAAAGAGGTTCCGGCTCTTCCTGACCCAACATATACAGTAGGGGGGTTCCGTCGCTGAGGAGACCAGACAAACAGGAGGGGGGTCACCGTCTTTGAGGTGACCCGACATACCAAGAGGGGCACCGTCTCTGAGGTTACCCGACATACGAAGAGGCTTGCGAACCGGAAAGAAAACATAAAGTTAGTATTTGTTAAAACATATAATGCGTGGTGTTCCACCTCTTTGAAGCCCAACATAATAGAAGGGGGGTTCCGTCGCTGAGGAGACCCGACAAACAGGAGAGGGGCCACCGTCTTTGAGGAGACCCGACAAACACGAGGGATGCCACCGCTTGGGGACCCTCACATAGAGGCATCAGACCTGAAAGAAGAATCCCAAAAGAAACATACATGCAGATGGAAGGGTTTGGCCGGGGGTCCCCTCTGACTCATGGAGAACCCTCCTCTATGAGGTAAATGAAGCAGAGCTTAACAAAGGGTTGGAGAAAGTGGAATCACTAACCCCCCAAAAGATGGACCCCCGGCTCCTCGCTGACGCAACATGAAGAAGAAAAAAGAGAGAACCGCCAATGCATAAGAAAGAAGAAAAGAGAAAACATTTAGACGAAAGAAAACAAACACTTAACGTGACAAAGGGGTTAGTAGACTGTACCCTAATGACTATGTGAAGACCCTCTGCACAGTGGAAAGAAAAAAAACCCTTTCTTTAATTTTATTTCTTAGGGGGAAATCTTTGGTGGCTCAGGCAGAAAGGTCGTCCCCACTCCGGACATACTAGCAATGGACTGATGTGCGGAGGATATTTCAGATGATGATGAACGAATATAACTTTCAACTGCTGATGAAGTCCAGCGCCCCATATTTTTAATTAAATGCTGGTTAATGTTGGCTTTTGAGGCTGAAGTAGCTGCCCCTATTCTAAATGAATGAGGAGTGTAGAACTGCGAAGGAAGACCTGCTCTGGATACCACAGTGGAAAGGTGTGTTGAAAACCAATGCCTTGATACAATGGACCGGCTTGAATTGATAAACAAAGGGTCGGAGAATGAAATGGCTTTGCGTTCTGCAATGTACTTCAAGATGGAAGTGAAGGGATACAGGAGAGTTGATTTTAGAAAGCTGAATACATTGTCCTTGCCGCAGTTGATCTGTTTTTGAAATGCGAAGAAATAAGATGAAATGAGAATCTGGGATGAGCTTGAGGTCACTGCAGCGAATACCTAGGGTAGGAAAGCTGGCAATAGAAGGAACTGTATATTCAGAACATCTCAAAAATCCAAAAAATGCAGATAGACATATGACTTCCATAGTTAAATCATCAAATGCAGAAAAACAGCCGTGGCGGAGAATTGAAATCAATTTACTGAGAATGTCTATAGAAATAGGCAGGCGAGCAGAAGGAGGAGCCGGAGAGCACTTGGAAATTCCTCGTAAAAGGAGACGAACCACTGGAATTGATAATAGAGTTGGGGAATTGATGGACATCAAGCGAAATTGATGCTGAATTCCTGACAAATATAGTCTGATTGTAGCTGGTGCCAGATGTAGAGAGTCCTTTGCATGCACTATGAACGCCATGATCCAGTCCTGGTTGAATGGAGTAGGATTAATCCTGCTTTGTAAACATTAAGTTACATAACATGCCCAACCTGTAGAGTACGAGGATCTGGTAGATGGGGCAAGTGCTGATGCCATGTAATCTTGAGCTGAATTAAGAAGTTTATTAATAGTTGGATTTAGTTAAAAATCAGCTGATTGAACTGTGGCGTTGCTGCTGGATATTGCAGAGCTGAGGGCAGCAAACTGTGGAATTTGGAAATCTGTAAACGGGAAAGAGCATCAGCTGCACTATTAAAAATGCCCGGTAGGTGGCAAGCTTGTATTAGGAAGTTATTAGAGACTGAAATCCATACTAGCCACCGCAGCAATTGCATCATAAGAGCGGAGGAGGAACGTCCTTTATTTATAATATGCACTGTAGTTGAATTATAGTAAAATAGTATTGATTTCTTAGACCAGAGATGACCCCATAGCTGGGCAGCTGCTACTATTGGGTATATCTCTAGCAGAGCTGTGGATTTTAGATGAGGAGATATGTTCTCGATTTCCTCAGGCCATGTACTGCAAAACCATTGATTATTAAATAGACCTCCGAATCCCAGAGATGAGGCATCAGTAAATAAAGCCATATCGTGAGGAGCTGAAATGAAATCATCATAAAACATAGAGAGACCGTTCCAGTGCTGAATAAGCGCAGACCACATTTTAATGTCTTTCCTAGCTTCTGAAGAGATATTTAAATAGGAGTCCAGATTTTTTGCTGTTGATGCCAGCGCTAGCTGCCGAGATATAAACGTCCTCCCCTGTGGAATGATACGTATTGCAAAATTAAAAGTAACCCAGCAATGAAAGCAGTGCCCGTTTTTTAATTGTTTTACTGATCTGAAAATCCTGAATGAGCAAACGAATATGGTTAAGTTTAGACTCAGGCAGACAGGCTTCAAACTTTTCTGTATCTAGAATGATTCCAAGGAATTCCAAAGAATGAAAGGGACCGATTGATTTTTCTTCTGAAAGCGGAACGCCAACTTCAGAAAATAAGCTTTTAAGATTGGAAATCGCTTCTTCTGGTGCATCTGAAGGAGGAGAAATTACTAAAAAATCGTCCAGCAAGTGGAGCAAGAATGGGACATGATAGACATTAAGAAGAATCCAGCATAATGCTTCCGACAGGGTATCAAATATCTTCGGGCTGCTGCGGCAGCCGAAAGTCAATTGAGTGGCAAAATAAAACTTCCCTTCCCAGCATATACCAAACAGGTGACGGAGAGAAGGATGGATTGGCATTACTTTAAATGCGTCTGATATATCTGCTTTTGCTAACCAGGAACCACGACCTGCTAATTTAATTGAATGTATTGCGTCTGCAATAGTGATGTAATGCAGGGAAAATTGATCTTGGGGAATTAATGAGTTAATGCTGCTGGTGCTTGACCCCCGTGGTGCTGATAAATCAATAATGAGACGCTTTTTTCCTGACATTTTCCTTGTGGCAATGCCGATAGGATTAATTCTATATACTGGAAAAGGAGGAGCTAAAAATGGACCGACTATAAATCCTTTTTTAATTTCTTTTTCGATGAGAGACTGCACTGATTGTGGATCTTGAGTCGCTTTAATGAAGATTTTTGCTTTGGAACGAGGAAGAAGGAATTTGAGTAAGACCGGTTGAAAAACCATTTTTTAATCCGTCGATCAGGTAATTAATTAAGTTACTGTCGGGATGATTCTGTAATTTACTTGATAATGCCAGGATGTTTATAGGAGTAAAGACGGTGAGCATCGGGGAAAGTCACTTGCGTTTTAAAGGGCAGATTGTATTAGCGTGAGCGTCACCGCAATTGCTGCACATGTGGATAAAATTGCATTGCCTATTCGAACAGAAGCCAGTATTGAAATTGTTGCAGATTTGTCTTCCTCCTGAAAATCTAATACTGCGCCCGTATTTGTCTTTACTTGTAGATTGATCGAGGGGAGCTGAAGAATGTATAGGATTAAGTACTGAAGATCTGTATGAATTAGCGGCGAAACCGGGTGCTTTAGAAGTTGATGCAATTGCAGCTTTAGGGCAGAGGGCTGTTGAATGAGCTGTTGAAGCGCAGACCCCACATGCATTAGCCCTTAGACCAATCTAAATAGATCTGGATCAGGTTTTGCCCAATTGATGATGTGATTATCTGCTGCCAATATCGCTGCTGCTTTTGCAGAGAATGCTTTATGATACTCATAAAACAAACATAGTCCCTCTGTATCTGACAGACAGCTCCACGATGTAATATTCGTAAGATTCCAATTCAGCTCTGCGGTTAGGATATACCGAGTATAACACATCTCTGAATATGGAGAAAGCAAGGACAAACTCCCCTAATGTAAGATTTTTAAGCAGTCTGGGATCTCTGGATTTTAGAGTTACCGCCAATTCTCCACAGTCGACTACTCTATGGTCCAAGAATTCCGAAGTCGTCATTAATAGTGAAACAAGATTAATGTCCTTACCTTCGAGAATGACACGTCTGATTTGTGGAGATATAGTGCGACGTCTAGCTGCCGATGGAGAGGAGGATCCGTATGTAGATGCGGTAGCAAGGTTCTAAATTGGAGAATCTGCCTCGCTGGCTGAAATTAGGGCTGGACCGGAAGAAGCTGTAGGTGGCGCTGCAGTATTTGATGCTGAAATTAATGACTGCGCTGTAGATTGTTTTCCCTGTTCCATAATAGACAACCTTTTTTCTAGATCAGACAGTTGAGAACTGACCGAAGATAGAGTATCAGAAAAAGGCTGCATAAATGATTTTATCTCGTTGAATATTTGCGAATGTTGGATTTCAATGGCTGGCTGCTGGTTAGCGGTGCTAGTTGTGGGGGTGGTTAGATCCGGAATAGACTGCCTGCTGTCTGTTTTAGGACGCTGAATGACTGGGCTCGGCCGATTATGTTTTTTCGGAGGAAAGACTGGTTCTGCTGAGACTGAATTGCAATAGAGAATGAAAAGAGACTCTCCATCACTTCCTGCCGAAATCGCATTACCATTTTTAAGGAGGGTTTTTATCAATTTATTCATGGGCCAGTCCTTCCAAAACAGTCGATCCGGAGGGGCGTCCTGAGGCCGAAGACGCTTGGATCGCCGCAGATTCGATGTATGGGTGGCAGGAAGGGTAGGCAGCATTTGAACTGGAACCCGGTCGAGAGCCTGATCAGGAGCCTGATCAGATGTAACTGAAATACCAGAAGGGGAGAAAAAACGGAGACTGGATGGACCCTGGACTGAAGCTGAAGGAGAATGATCTGTTAATGACAGAAAATCCTGGGAATCCTCTGAATCCGATGACAACTGCTGTAAGTACTCCATTATTGAGGTACGCAAAAGTAGATGGGTCTTGAAATCGCTTAGGTTTAAGCCAAAAACGAAAAAACACAAGACAGCGAGGTAGAGGTGACTAATGTTTAAATAAGGTAGATTTAATTGATGACAGCAGATGATAGGTTGTTGGTGCCTAGCTCCGCCCCCTGAACCCCACATATAGGTTAACATATAAAACAAGTTCCCAATGACAGAGCCACCTCTTCTAGTGATCTAGGCCGTAATCAGCTTCCTTTTCTGTGTTGTGAGGTTAGTTGAGGAGCTGTAGCTGGTATTCTTGACCTGAGATCAGACTCATGCAACACTTATGGTGACAAGACTGAAGTTAATATCAAGTCCATGTGCAATTCTTCAGTACCATATTGGTTAGATATCGGCCACTGCGTAGTGTGGTTGACCTCCAACAACCTTCTCCAGGACATCTTGTGTACAAACCTGTGGTTTGATAATGTCCACAATCCGGAAAGAGCAAAAAGGGTCACACCGAATTAACCAACCACAAATATTTTTGCATCCCCAGATTCTAGCAGTTGAAAAGTTCTGGCAGTCTGTAGTTATTATTATTATTATTATTATTTTTTATTAGCAGACGCCCTTATCCAGGGAGACTTACAATTGCTACAAGATGTCGCATTATTTTTACATACAATTACCCATTTATACAGTTGGGTTTTTACTGGAGCAATTTAGGTAAAGTACCTTGCTCAAGGGTACAGCAGTAGTGTCCCCCACCTAGGATTGAACCCACGACCCTCCAGTCAAGAGTCCAGAGCCCTAACCACTACTCCACACTGCTGCTAGTTAACAATCATTGTCTGCCACCACCTGGCATTATAAGAAGCCATGGTTCCCAAACCAGCAACATGTGGGTTATGTCATTGCTCTGCTAATCTTAGTTGTGGTTTCCCTGTAGGTTGGTGTGGCAAAGTGGTTGCTGATTATGTACAGGTGCAGAGGTGATGCAGTGCAGGCATAAACAGACAGAGATTTGTAATCCAGTATAATCCGGGTCTGGTGACCAAATAAGAAGCTCCGGTAATACAACATATGTAAAACCCAGAGTACAGAAAACAGGGATTGCAGCCCTAAATAATAAAAGACATGTTATCTGCCCCACAATAATACTTGCCACAATCATCCCGTCCAGGTGCGTGCAGTAGTGCTCGTGGTGGGTGATAACAATTTATTATAGTTCGTGACAGTTTTAGTGCAATGGTGATCCAGTTTGGTGCTGGCCCAAGGCGACAGCTCTGGATTCGAGTTAGCTGTCTGGTGGTTCAAAAAGAGACAGTTACTAACAAATTACAAACAAAACAAAACACAACACTCTTAACACACAAGTCTCTGTGTCTCTCATGGTCCTTCCAGTCTCTCAATAAAAAACAAGCGAAGGAAAAGATTTACAATTCTCCGGCCCCTTTTATGTGATTATGCATGACGCCTTGGTAAACGATTGCAGCTGACTATTGCCTACAGCTGCCTCCTCGTTTACCTTCCAGGTCAATACGTTCCTGCAACAGAGTCTTGCCTTTTTCCAGGCTGACAGTTCATTCCCTGGGTCGGGAGGTCAGTCAGGCCAACCTGTCCAAAGCCTTTCCCTTTCGCTACTTAGTGCCCTCACAGGTCAAGAGGAGAGATTTACAACCAGAACTCATTATATTTCCATCACAGTTGGTTATAAACAAGGTATAGTAGCATGGGACAGTATGAACTGGTGTGGTTAACATCATGAACCATCAGTCTGTGCCATCAATTCCGGCAAAATGCTCACCTTCTGCAATTAAATATCAAGTTCTTCTACACATACCGAATTGTTCTCTTTTTTCTAAGTGCACTCATCTCTATTTTATTGTCAAAAAAACTACTGCCAATTTACAACCAGCCAAGCATTGCAAGTGTTTTTTTTTGTCAAATTAGCTTGCTGCCATATTAAATTTCTGTTAATAATAGGGTGGTACTGGGTGGGGGTTGGGCATCTAGGACAAGCTGCATATAATAATGCCAAATTCAGCGCCATGATAATATTCAAAAGGTAGCCCCTCACCCCACCTTGCATTAGATTTTTTAGGTAAAAAACACAATCTCCAATAAAGATTGTTATGGCTTAAAAGCTATAATAAATTTCTGAAACTAATGTTCAGAATTAATATGAATCTACAATTCAATAAAGTATGTAAAAAGAAAAAAAACAAGGTTTTTCTATTCTTGAGGATGTACAGCATTGATACACATTTTCGGAAAAAACTGGGGCAATAATTTTTGGGCAAGTGTGATGCTCACATGATATTTTTGAGAACAGTCCTTTGTACTATCCCGGATACAATCGTTATTTAGAAACTGGTCAAGTGAGTTATGTGACAGGGCAGAAGCCCTGCACACGTAAATAGTGGGTTTGTGTTTAAGTTTGGCGTGTGGCGGCTGGGTCTTGATTGAATAATGGATCATCAATCAAGTCGCAGCCACATGGTATAAAAGGAAGCAGAAATCTTTTGTCTGGTGGAGTAGTTGAGGGGAAGTGTTTGTACTGTGTTTTTGGGAAGACATTTTAGTGAAGGCCATTTTCCAGCTTGAAGTTGTATTTTTATTTTGGCCCTTGTGCCTTGTTTCTTTGTCTTTGAATTTGTTTATTAATAAAAGTGAGCTACAGATCTTAAACTGCAGCCTTCCTGTTTCCGAGTCTCCTTTCTGTCGGGTAACAAGCCTTAGGCCCCACGCTACCCTTTCACAGTTACCTGTACTATAACGTTAAAAATCTATTTAATCAAAAGCCAGTATAAAAGCCAGTAATAATGTTTCAAACTGCAGAATGTGTGTGTGTGTGTGGTCTTACCCACATGCTGTACTGGCTGGGTACACTTTCACAAACTACAGCTTAGACTCATCCGATGGTAGAGGCACTGGGGAGCTTCTGTCTCACCTGTCAAACTGCAAGACCATTTTTCAATGAATTTTTAAACTGAAAGTCTATGGACACTAGCCACAGTCCTACTGCATCTGTTCTTGATAAATCTACTCCAAAAGATGGAGACAATCACTGACGTGAGTTGCAATACAAAGCTCCAAAAGACAAGCAACATCCTGTCTTTCACACCACCTTCCAAGAACAAATTAGAGAATGCAGGGGGGTTCTTAAAAGGAAACAATTTGTTAAGACTTAGTACATAAAAGTGGATGACTTCTTGACATTGGAGACTACTGTATATAATGAGTATAAAACAAATGATTAGAAACTCAAAGCTCAGTCCAATGTTATATTAAAAAAAAGAATGAGTTACATTTTTACAAAGCATAACAGCCATGCTCATTTATAACAGATGCAAAACCTATTTTTAAATATGTACCATTAATTCTACTTTTACTATACATTCAGAAAACTCAAAATGATTAAGTCAGTATTTCAGATCAAAACTGTTTCAGAACTTCAAAATAATGGTTTTCCTGCAGGAAGACTGCTGCCACTATAATCTGATGTACCTGCAGAAACTGTTTAAATTCTGTTTCCAAGACAAACTCCAATCACATCCCAGCATGATGTTTTTCTTTAAAAAAAAAAAAAAAAAAAGAGAAAGACACACCACTATAGTTAGTGAAGGAACACAATTAGTTATCGTTGGTTTGATTTAGTTGCATGTTTTCTATACATTGTATGAAGTGGTAGTTTACAAAATATTGCATTATGGGTAGAAGTTTCCGTTTTAGCATACCCACATCCTCTGCTGCCATTCTAAACAAGTTTTCCATGATTTTTATAAGCTATCTCCCTTTCAGAAAGAATAAAAACAATGAAAAAGTCTTAAGGAAATGGTGAAGGTTCATACACTACAGGAAGCATTCTGTGGTATTTTGTGCATAAATCTATGCAAAAGGATTTGTGAATATCAACTTTTAGCCTTTAGTTAAAAGCAAAAACTTGTACGATAAGGACAAAGTTAACCATATGAGGACACCTCACAACCTTGTGGGCCCCCTTCGCAAAACCTGAAATACATATTTGTTTTAATTATGTATTAGAATGTTAGATATAAACAGTGTATTTTTTTTTTTTTTTTTTTAATAAAATACTAGCTTCTTTAACAAAATTACTCAACAAAAGGTGTCGTGAACAACAAACCTCATTTTTATTGGCAGTCTTTTATAACTAGTGAGTTAAAGTTTTGAGACGGTCATTTCTGGAAAAGATCATGTGCAAAAATTTGAATGTAAATTGAAAGTACCTAATATTTTTAGTGGCATATAGGTTTCCCCTTAAATGTTTATCACTGTATTTCTGCAGTTTTCCCATGGTTATAACTATGCATTTACCATAGTTTACCCTGGTTTGTCATGTTTATAAATATGCTTTAGCCTACTGCTCAGTGCTTTACAATGCTTTCTTATGCTTTACTATGCTTTACTATACTTTGCTATGCTTTTGCTATGTGAGACTTTTATAAGGGTCTTTAATGATTAAATACATTTATAACATAAATTGCACAATAAGTTAATAAATAAATGAATGAAAATTAGCATATAGAGTATATGCTTCACACACTACAGAAAACAAAAATAAAAAATAAATGATAGACATGACATGTGTTTTCAAATATATGTCCACGATAAATGCATACTGTGCACATATTTAAGTCTCAAGTTGTCATTTACACAAAAATAAAACAAACATACACAAGCATACAAATTCAGTCATTAGTTAAAAAAAAAATGTTCCAACATCCAAAGCTGGCAACAAACTACTGACAAGGGGCATTTACATTCTCAGTCAAGTGTTCAATCATAAACCATGCAACATTAAGTTATAACCATTTGGAGGGTTTGCAGTGCTGGTTTAGACTTCTCTATCTTTTTTTCTAGAAAGGTTTTTTCCCCTCCATTCAGTCCACAAGAAGGGACTTGAAATTTAAATCACTGCCGCTGCTATTAATTTGTGTTAACAATTGTTTAAGCCAAGTACAAATAAAAGAAGCACAAATTGTAGCATAAACAGGCAGTCGAATAGTTTATATATTCTAAAAGTTATATATGTCTCCATGTGTTGTATGAGTAACCAAAACAGAAAAGGGAGGGCTCTTATTTTTTTTTTTTTTTTTTTTTTTTTTACGGCTTTGCGGTTAAGTGTGAAACACAAAAACCTGAAAAATATATATAAAAAAAATTATATATACTTTCATAAACATAATTATCATATAGTCATCCAATGTCTGACAACATTAAAGTTTTAAAACGTAGTAACTGAATAACTGACTGTTGTATCCCAATGGTCCCTAGCATTAAAATAAGGCATGACAGACAATCAAGATTAGTTCAAAGCAATTCTGCTTTCATTAAGTGACAACAAAACATAATGCACTGATTTCAAATACAGATAAGTAAACTAAGACACTTAATTATCCTGTACAAGAGCCTAAAACCTGCATATTTTACCTGCTTAACAAGCATGTGGAGCCAGCAATCACAGAACTAGTCATGCGCTGCCAAATAAGATATTCTTTGAGGCTTGCGAAACAGACTGTGATGAATCACAGCTCTTAATTCTCATTATTCAACACCGCCAGCCATTCCTGAAGGTGGTTTGCTAGACAGACAGACATGATTTAAGGTTTTTATAAAGGAATCCCCACACTGTCACTTCAAGGAGGGCCAATTATAGAACACAGCACCACTCAGTCAGCAAGCAGCCAGCAATCTGATCTCAAAGTGAACCTCTCTGCAGTAACAGAAGCACGAGAGAGGGGTAGAGGGGGGTAAACAAAAAAAAGAGAACACAGAAGGAAACCACCCATCCAGCAAATATGAAGCAGACCCCAGATTGCAGGGTAGTCCAGAGACATAATTTACTGTATATCATCACTGTTGTTCAGAATTTTACACAGCAACGGTGCCAGCCACTTTTCTACTGATATGATAAAGTGAAAGGCTAAACTGTATGAGTGCAGCTTAAGTCCTGCTCTCCATATGCTTCATTGGCAAATGAGATTGAGCTTTTTTACCATTTGTACCCACTCCAAATGCTCATGACTCATATACAATTTAAAAGTTATGTCCCTCTGGATGCCAGGAAGAGCTGTACCACGGGCCCTTTGTAAAAAAAAAAAAAAAAAAACCCACAACGGTAGGCTGTCCCACTTTACTTTTGTGCTGTGATGTCACTTACCACATGACCCAGCCTCTCCAGTAACAGCACATCAAGGAAAAAAAAAAAAAAGAGTTTTAAAGCTTATGCCTTTTTGGATTGTGTGAATGCTTCATTCGCCTCACAAACAACCACAGAACCACAAGTGTGGTGCGAATTTTCTCCAGGACGACAGCAAGAAGCCTCTGGTTTGTAAATGGTTAATCTCCGCAAGTCATTTCCAGTCACAGGGACCGACCAAGTCAGTAAGTACTCGCTAACCACAGCCTATGCAGCAACACTGGTCCATCAAATATTTGCTCTTTTCTTTTTTCGCATATTGCATGTTATTTGTGGCTATACAATTTATTAACAACAAACTGCTTACCTAGATGTGTTGTGGATAAAAAAAATCTAATTTTCCCTGCTATGGTCTGTATTTTCAGTTTAAGACTTCGAGGGTCAGTAAAACCACAGAAGGACAAGAACCAGTAACAAAAAAATAAATAAATAAAAGACTGGCTATGGCATCAAACAGTCTATTTAGCTCAGTGGCACCATGTCAGCAAAACTTCTTCTGGGGTAAGTATCAAAATCTTCTCAACTTTTTGTTAAAAGAAAAAAAAAAAAAATGCATTTCACTTTTTGTCATTCATTATTCATAAACTGCATATATGTGTGTGTCAATCATGCCTTCATTAGTATTCACCTGCAAACATTTTGTTGTTAATATTTTTTAATCTATCATGAGTATGTTTGCTAACATATCTAAAGGTTGAAATAGTTGTAGAACCTATGCAGGACCTAAATGTATGTTGAGTTTATTTTTCTTTTTTTTAAAAACAAAGAAAAACTCACTTTCCAGCAATTTATGGATTAACATTAAAACAAGATGTTGAATACTTCAGTATGCAGGAATTGTTTGATATAACTTGAATTTGTGGTTAGACTCCGGTAAATTGTCTATACGATGCAATTCTCCGACCAACTTGTAGCAGCTGTGTCACTGTACTGTCTGACCACTTAAATGGTTTCCACTATTTGGAGGAATATAGCTGAATCTGACCTAGCAACATCTTCTACACACATGTATTTCGACTCGAAAGGAAGGGAGCAATCTACATACCTGTATGAACAATTTTATCCAGTCGGCATATTGCTACAATTAGGTGAAAATGTCAATTTCAGTCATATTTATCACATCACCCAACATAAATCAGCACATTAAAACCAGTTAGAAAACAAGTGCAATAACAATAAAATAGAAAATAATATATATATTTAAAACACGCAGAACGGTGCATTCAGTTTTGTAAGAGAAGTGCACTCAATAACAAACCACTTGATTTACCCAGACGTTTACTAGCAAATAGGACACCTGAAATACAACAGAAGACGCAAATCCTTCTCATTTTTTGTGGCAACCTGAAGAGAACCTCAAAAGGTTACATTGAGTATACAAAACAGTAAAAAAAAAAAAAAAAGTCAAAACAGCCAAACTACAGTACCTACTGTAAAGACTGTATTTCAGCCCATAAACACAGCAAAAAAACAGTTTTGCACTTACAATATTTTTTCAGTGATGTCCAGAATGCTAGAAAATATTTTAAATCTCTGAACATACCTACAGCAAGCCAATAAATTATCTAGAAGTTTAGGCAAGTCTCTATGGTTCAAAATACCCTTTTCCCACCTCCTTCAAACATTGCAATTGGCTAGGCTCCTCCAGTGTTGTCATCAAGCAACAATCTGAAGATCTAACCGAAATACTGAAACACTGTCCATCTGAAAGTATAAAAGCACTGTTCCAAGTTTGTACAAATAATGTATGGTCGTGTTCTAGGTTGCGCTGAGCCATTGAAATAAATTAGTAAAACCAACGGCTGCATTTTACAATATCAAACAAAGCTGCTATTGCAAACTAAAGGTACACAATCCACAGGGTTTTTAGACAACATGTGAGCAATGTTTAGAGCAGACAATTAGGTTAAGGTTCTTAATTTATTTTTGCACTTCATATACTTGCTAAGAAGACCTGAGTTTGCTTTCAAACACACTTTAAAATCACTAGAAAACAAATGTTTATTTTACCTAAATACAGTGTGAACAAATTATATTTTTTACTTTATATTGTCTAATCATATTAAGGAAAACATCACACACACACACACACACATATATATATATATATATATATATATATATATATATATATATATATATATATATATATCATTAGTTTCAATAAAATAAAATCAGTGGCTTCACTTGGTATATTGTATCACTGCTGTAGGGTTATGATAGTAAAACATACTGGTAGCATTGTTTACACCACTTGTATTACTGTTTATATTTCCATGTTAATGTTTTCTTATTAGATGTTATGTTACTAAAATTTGCAACTCAAAACATTATACAAAATGCTTCAACACAGATTAGAGTTTGAAAGAAATTGTAAAGCTGCTAGTTGTAACATGACGAGCAACGTAGGTTAAATCTAGTTTTCAGAACCATTAGTCTTCAGTTCCTGTCTTTCATAAATGCTTGTAATATGTGAGACTAGCAACATTACATCAAGTACATAGCTGAAACTAAAAAAAACAGAGATAATTTCTAACACTGTACCAAATCCCTATTGATAAACCTGACATGTTTCTTAAAGTTATAGAAAAACAAAAAATACTGTAAGTGCAGGATTAGTTTAGACTTTTGAAACTTGATAGATAGCTGCACTATCAAAAGTAGAAAAGTCATCTCTCACCTCAAAACAGCATATTAAATATTCCATTCACTGATTAAGCCATATTTAAAACTAACCTGTAAATGCAGTTCAATAATACTGTATGAATACATAAACAATTTGGTTTGCCAGTAAAAGCAGATCTAAGCAATGACACCAGAAAGTTCATAATCTATGGCGATAAAAAGTAAACTTAAAAACGGGATTGTTGTGCCAAAGATTGAGTCTTGGGATGCCTTAAGGAAGTAAATTACACTTTTTAAATAAAGCCATCACAGATGTTGTACAAAGTCTCCCCGGTGCTTTTAACCATTGCTAATCAATTACAACTTTAGTGCTCCAAAGCTCACGTGCTTTCAATTTATTATTGCGGTGGTCTAAAATGACTCAATAGTGTGGGTTAATTTGTGCAATTAGCTATCACAACTTTACTTGAGAAAAGAAAAACAGAATTAATAAAAGAAACACAACCTATGCACTAAGCCGTACAAAGATTCTAGAAGTCCCATTATTACGCACAAGGTTAAAGGTTAATAACACTCTAGAAAAGTGTCAAGAAGGTCACAAAGTAATTATACTAAGCTTCTATAATCAAAAAATAAATACAACTACTGTAGGATACCAAATTTACTTGAAATCCACATGTTCTTAGGTAAACAATACTGCAGTTGTGTTTTGTATCAGCAAATGTGAATATGTACTGTATACAGGGAACTGTAAACATCAATAATTTAAATTCAGTCTAAACATGTTTATTCATAGCCTGAAAATCGGTCAGACTTGTCTGATCTTAATTCTCAGACACTATATAGATTTGTAAAATTACTGATTATGCAAAATAAATATTTTGACACGGGTGCTTTCGGGGGTTGCAGGGGGCAAGATTTATTGCAATACTTACATATACTGAAAAATAAAATTAATTACATACATACATACATACATACATACATACATAGGCTTCCTCTTCCAAACTTAACTATCAAACCGAGCTAAACACCTAAATATTATTAGACAAACAAAATCAATTTAGTTGGTATGGGCAAACAATTTATTAACTTCACTTTAACTTGGCTGAAACATCACCAACAGCTATTGCCCAGCTGGATTTATAGCTTCATATGTTGACAGGACAGGAGTCATAAGACCACTCTTCATGTGTGGCATTTGTATATAAAAAGACCACACCGCAGATATGTAAAGCACAATTTTCCACTAGACAGCAAATGTTAACTTTCTCTCTTGCTATTATTGGCTTTTCACAATTTAGCGAAGTTTGCAAAATCAATGGGGATGGAGAAACAAACCAAAATTTAAAAATAGGAGGGAGATATGGAAAAACACATGATTAAAGAAAACTTGGGAATTTGGCAGAATTCAAGGCTAGTTGAAAACTCCCAAATTATTTTAAAAGTAACCTAATATGTAATTCGAAGGACGATTCAGTTGCATGAGCCCGTAACTTAGATCTTGCACAACATCTTGAGACATGAGTAGACATCTTAAAGTATGCCAGACATCCTCTTTCCACCACAGAACCCCAACAGGGAACTGCAGTTATCAAGAAGTAATTTTACATCCAGATAAAAGCTCACATGCAGCTACTACGTAGAGACACAAGTGTGATCATTTTAGAATTCTTCACAAAAGGTGTACAGATTAATCCAGTGGGATTCGTATTTTAAAAACTTGTTTTTTACATAAACATATGCTTTGTTTGTATTGTACATCAATCTAGCACTGGACTTTCAGCATCATTTTTATACCACCTAGTAACTTGAGTAATTCTAAAAGAACAAGGTTCAACATCACCTCCATTAGGGTTAAAATCATTGCTTAAAACAATGATGAACACAATTTGTTGAAGCATTTGTCAACCTGAACTTAACTGCACTAACGTTTATGAAAATGTCAAGACAATGTTTGAAGTTATTGATCAGCTAGCTAATTAAGCAGCTGGTATATAAATTTAAAGAATGTTTTTTATAGCATCAACAAACATTTTCCTTCTCACAATTAGGTTTTATTTATTTTTTTAGTTACTCAAACATTCATATATTGCCCTGAATCATCCCCGATGTGAAAAAAAATGATACTAAAATGTTACAAGCAAAACACTAAAATCATAAAATACTTATAACTTGGATCTTTCAATTTTATTCTTCAAAACACAAATAGAGTTTAAGCCCCTAGATGTCAGTTATACTGCCTTAGCTCTGATTTCTATTACATTCTTATCTATTTAGCATTAAAATACATCCTATGAAAAACAAGCTTGTATTAATACTCAATTAAAAAACATCTATACATTACTTTTTTTCAATAATAGATACAAAATTATGTAAAGGCAATATGTATTTCTATATTTAAACTGTTTACTGGGAATAGTAAGTATATAGTAGTATAAAAACTAAGTAAATCTGCCGCATAACAAACATTTATTATTATCATCATCTGTAATTATTACATTTTAAGATATCTATAAACAGCTTTGCATTATACATATTTTTTAAATAAAAATACATATATATATTTTTTTAGTTTTGTTGCAAATCCTGTAGGTATTTCTACAACTTAAGAGATATTTAAAAATTACTTGATAAAACACTTCTTAAAATCGTTTACTTAAACAACTTTTGTAATTATAGAAATGTAAATCTATAGGTGTCCCGTGGCTTGGAAATTTGAACTCTATCTTGAAACATGAACAAGTCACCATTCAGTATAGAAATACCCTGTTTATTTTGTTTGTTTTGTTGGTTTGTTTTTTTGAGAATCTATATTGTCTATATTGATAATAAAAATGTTTAAAGTAATGAATGCCATGGCAGTATGTTGATTAACTGTATGCACCAATTAGGTTTGCACTCCAAGTAAAACAAGTCATTCCTGTGTCTTCAAAAGAACATTCTCAACATTTCCCCAATGTTCTTTCATGTTCATGACTTTGCAGGTTTGATGACACTTAAGGGCATAATCCAGGATTGTAATTCAAACTCCCTCTGAAACATACCTAACAAAAACATACTACTTTGGAAAACAACTTAGCTAGATGCAAAATCAAAAACTAAATATTGCAGCCAACTAAGTAAATGAGTACCTTTCCTGTTAATCCTTAAGAAAACTTCTTATGTATTGTACATCACTGCGTTTTAATGCACATGCCTATTAATTTTCTTCTTACTCGTCAAACTTAAAAAGGAATTGTATTTGCTTGACTATTAAACCTGTTAACTAATTATGCTGCAAACACTAAAATCAACATAAAAACTTGAAGCAGTATATGTTTTTATGTCAATTTCAGTGTTTGCAGCATCTTTGTTTTTTAGTATGTTTTGTAATTCATTTTCTGTTGCCCGCCATTTTGCTTTGTTGCATGAAGAGAGGAAGGACGTTTAGCACAATGACGTAATTTGAGGGAGTTTGTAAAAAAAAAGCTATTGACCGTAAACAGCGTCACAGGGGCAATAGTTGGATCTATTGTTGGTCATGTGATGAGGTTTTAACCAATCCTATGCCACAATTTCTAAGGACTGATTCATTCATTCATAAATACATAAATAAATAAATAAATAAATAAATAAATAAAAATAAAACACACACACACAAAGGCCTTGGTCAAATATACATGTACAGTAATTTACTTTTTAAATGTAGTGTCAAATACTCTCTTAATCATTCCTGTTTTTCTTTATCAAATAATAAAAAGAGCAGGGTAGACTGGTGTGCTTGTTCTTAATTATTTATTTTATATACACACACACACAGAGTATATAAACACTTTTTTTTTTCACGTGACCGGGATAAAGTATGTAAACTAATTATATGTTACGCAATGTAATTTATAAACAGCATTCTTCTTAAAATCATTTTTGTTATTTAAAAAAATAAATTCTGGCATCAAAAGAAAGCATTGCAAAACATTCCTAGAGGCAATAAACCTGTGTTTAGTTGTATCATGCAAAATTTAAAAAGGAAGAGCTCATGAATAATAATTTAACACTTACTTCAAAACCACATCCTGAAAAACAAAACATTTTGAAGAGAATGTGAAGCCTGTCCTTGTCCTTTTTCCTGGTGGTGTAGCATCCATTTGTTACTTTATTATTACACATAGACGACTAGGAATAATTATTTTGAAATATTAATAATAAATAGTTTTGCTATAAAGTGCATGTAAATTAGTTTGTTTTAAAATCAACCCAAGCTGAATTTGTCTGGTAATGACTGCCCTTGTATTGAATATACAGACACATGCAACAGTGTAACCACACATCTATTTATACTCTATTGTATGTAAAGAAAACAATGATTATTATTATTATAGGAGCAAGTACACTATCTGTATCTGTAAGTTCATAATTTATCTATATTTATCTAGTTTAGTTTTTTTTATTTGACAATGAAAAACATACCACTGCTAAAAGAATGATTAACAGCAGCAGTAGAGTATTTGACATTTAACTAGTAAATTACTGTACATGTATATTTGACCAAGGCCTTCTCCTGTATACGATAACTGCAAGAAAACAGGAAACACGTGTCAGTCGTTCTAAAAAATTATATATACACACACACACACAGTGATAAGACATGATAGTTTGAAGCACTATATAGGCTTTGAGTTTCCGCAATTAAATATGCTGCTTCAACTAAGATCTCAGGCCATAGTATATGTACAGCTGCAGCACCAACCTACCCATTCTACACTATGTAGAAACAAATATATTTTGTCGGTTTTAAAACCATACATTATATCAACCTACCTTTGTATGTTTCTCCTGGTTAAAACAAACAAACAAAAAAATCCCTTATTTCAGACAACAGATTTAAAAGGAGGAAAATTAAACAAATTAACCAGTGAACATTCTCTGTCCTGGTCACACGTGAAGCTTTGTACGCTATTAGCATATTCTAGAAGAAATATTGAATGTTGAAATGCAGAAATATGACTTCAGTAAGCTGTTTTGAAGTGATCCTGGCGTACCCTAAACAAGGCATTACCTGTTCTAGCCCGGCATAGGAAAGGAGCCTTTTTTTTTATTATTGATTTAACCTTTATAGGAATTCCGAATATCTTTAGACTGAGGCATTGCTTTACAATTATTTATAATATGATACACATAAGGTTTATATAAAAATCTGTGAGGACTGAAAGGCTTTTACTTAAGTTAATTTGTCCCTGTTTCACTGGGAATTATCAATATTATAGACTTTTCATGCAATCTATATATCACTAAACACAGCACAGCAGTAAAAAAATAACATATACATATATATATATATATATATATATATATATATATATATATATATATATATATATATATATATATGTTTTGTTATACCAGTTAAACAGTGTAATATTAAATTTGATTTTATTCTCCTCTTTAAAAAAAAAAAGAAGTTCTCATGTCCATATCAAACTATTCTGCCCTGTTCTGCTTTGGAAAGTACTTCAGTTTTCATTTTATACTGCTGTTCATACAGTAAGGATTAGGAGTTCAGATAAACTAAAGCCAGAACTTGCTAAATGTTCTAGATCATTTGTTTTCATATTCTTGCCGACTGAAATGTCAGATAAAGTTCAAACTAACAACAATATGTATGAATTGAATTAAACTAAAAAAACATTAAAAACTGACGTCTGGTTTCACAGACCCTGATTAGCACTAATGTAGTCTTTCCTATGCTAATTAGGATCTATGAAACCACATGAAGTGTAGGGTTGAGAGAGCTGTGAACAGCTGGGTTACAGCATTCTGGTGATTTACAGTAATCTGCAAATGCGCTAGCTAGCTCTAAACAGTGCATTCATCTACTATAATCTATCTAAATACAGTAAATAACCTAAAACGCAATTTGAGTGGTACAAGGGATGAACCACCTTATCATTTTTAGTGATCACTCGCAGTATAACTTTCAACCTGGACCACAAAGAAAATAAAAATATATTTACTCCTCCACGTCACTTAAAGCTGTCTAAACAAACAAACAAACAAAATAATAAATAAATATAGATAAATAAATAAATAGCTCTGAATCTGGACCTTTATCAAATTAAAACCAGATACAGTCAGGTAAATAGATAATGTCTACTCATGTCTCAAGAAACTGTGTTTTTCTTGCTTCCTGAAGCAAGGCCCTTAAAACAAACAGCATGTTTAGTCTTTGCAGGACATTGGAAAATACTACTGGACTTACAACCAGGGGTTAGTTTTCAGGAACTCAAGTGGAGTACATAATTTGAGTATGTTCACCTGAGAGTGTGAGTAGGCACTAAAATGAAAACCCAGGTAACTCTTTAAAGGGAATTTGACCACAAAAGCTAATGTTTAACATGTGCTGTATCAGTTTTGACAACACATGAGATCAACAACATCCTTCTGGTAGTGTTTAGGCGGCTATATACTATTCTTTTATGCTTCTCTGTAGAGAGAAAAGAAAAGAAGCCAACATGATATCATTGCTTCATCATTACATAGCACTGAATCAGAGACCAGCACCTGTGAGAAACTAATAAATACAAAAGCTAAACAGAAGATGCAAAAACCCAGAACTGAAAATGTGTGCTTTGGCATTGTTCGGCAGCTGTGACTTTGAAGTGGATTTGTGGATTTTGTCTGTTATATTAAATGCCTTTAGGGGGTCTTCAATCTTGTGTCTCATTGCCACCCAGAGTAATAAAACTGCTCCTTTGGAGGACAAAATTCATTCTGTTCTACTTGCAAGACAACAAATATTGGTATATGGATAGGTGGCAGTCTTGCAGAATCAGGGTGCTAAACGAAAACCACAGTAACCCCTGTAAAACTGAAATGACAATGTACTGTATCGATAAGGCAATCTCTCCATATCAGATTGTGACAGGAGCAGAGGGGCGGGGGTAAAAGAAGACATAGCAGACCATGGGTTCTGGGCTGAAATGCTGGTTTGGCACAATGTTACTGAATACAGACTGGACGCAGTTAGTGATGTGTTCCAGCTCAGCTGGGTGATTTTCTTTGTTTTCTCTTTTCCCCACTGTTGTTTTACAACAAAAGGAATTATTTTTTTCTCTTTAACCATCAAAAAAAGAACAGAAAACAACAACTATAAAAACAAAGATGAATGAAGCTTGGTTTAAACACAGTAACCTCCCCACACAATAAGTATAGCTACTCCCCCCCCCCCTCCCACCTGATCATTGATTAATTGAATTCCCCACCTTTCCTACTGAAAGCAAGGAATTGACCCACATTATGTGGACCAGGAACACTCTCCTGAATAAATTCTTTAAAAATACATTGTTTACCACAGAAACTGTTTCCTTTTTTTTTTAATAAATATGTATTATAAAAGAAAATAATAATAATAATAATAATAATAATAAGTTTTATTATGCACTTCTGTTTCACAAACCTTAAGTTGATTCACAAACCTTAACTTTACCATGATGAACATGACTTTTTTTTTTTTTTTACTAGTTTTGGTTTATGACCGTTGTTTTTTAAAGCCCAATTTTAGCAGTATAGCTACGGAAATGTAAAAGTTAACAAATTGTTTGATGGGAATTTCACATTGAGCTAGTGCATTGTACTTCTGTTGAGGTTGCTTCAATACAGAAAGGCATTCTCCCACGGTTTATGTTTTCATTGTTTTCAGAATTTTATGAGGAGAAAACAGAGACTTTGCTGACAAGCATTTTTATTTTTTCCTTCTGTCATCTAGGATTGCATGAAAACAAACGTCTGCAAAAACTCCAAATCAAAACGACGTTATTTAGAAAATGGTTTTCAAAGTTTAGTTCTGTAAGTTTTGGGAACAGAAACGGTTGTACAAGCCAATGTTGACTTGCAGGATTCATGGAGGTGCTATAGTTACTGTTCAGTAATCAACGCTTTGTTTTAAATGTACAGGCTTTACACTGTGAATAAGACTGAAGTCCTTCATTGTTTTTCCTTGTGATTTTGAATCATCCTAAAGAAACAAGACAGCTGTTCATTACAAGTGAAAAATCTTCAAAAAACACTGAATTACCATTTAACACAGTCATCCCCAGGGAAACTACACTATCTATTAAATCTGTAACGTTTCTGAGATTTTCATTTGGGTAAGACAGCTGCCATTTAGAAACAAAAGCTTTTGTTCAGTCTAAGTGAGGGCAATGATTCACCAACCATTGTACAGTAACTCAGATTTTACCATGCATCACACTGAAATACTTTTTAATGAGAGCACAACAACCTGGACAAAAATATAACAGACAAGGAGGCTTTGTTTTCAACTGGGTCTTCTTAAGCACTTATAAAACTTTTAGCTGACAAACGCTTTGCGCACTAACAACCATTTGATAAATGTGTTTTGTTCGGCGGGGGGGGGGGGGGGGGGGGCAGATATACAGGAAAGCACGTATAATCCCAATGTCCCTAAATGTCTAAGGATGAACCATAGCTTAGCTAGTGCAGTAGCCTATGTAAACTACTTAAAAAGACCTCAGACGAAGCTATTAAAAAAAAAATAGCTTATGAACGAACAAAAGATTTGTCCAAGCTATGCAAAACATATTGTAGTGTGCATTAGGAGGCCTATGCGGTTGTACATAGCCAAGCAATAAATACTAGGCTGAACTGAGCAGTGCAGGACTGGTGTGAAACAAGGACAGAGTCGGGCGGTGCATTACAAACAAAACATCACTCCATCTGCCCTGGGGGTTGTTTAGCATAACCTGCCAGTGTGTGGAGTTTCTGTCTGCGCGCGCCCGCCCACCCAACACCACCCAGTACAGTATGCAGTATATTATATATATATATATATATATATATATATATATATATATATATATATATATATATATATATATATATATATACATACATACATATATACACACACACACACACACACACACACACACACCTCTTAATTGAGTAACTCTTAGTCTGATAGTCATGGTCACCGTACCCAATTATGTGGGATTTCAAATTTTGCTCTTCTGTTTCTGATTTACTGTTACGCTGGCATCGTAGAAAACAAAGTTGCATAACAAACAGCCATGTAATTACGCCTAATTCTTCTGTGGGTTTATCTGTGGACACCACATTTTCCAGTTAAAACATGCACTTTATTGTTGTCTGCTGTATACTGTTCTGTACAGTTTTCCAAAACAAGCATTATTTTTAGACTTCTATGAAAACATCCTAGAGGTTATTTTAAAAAAGCTGTTAATTTTCATTAATCCCAAAATGGACATAAGAGAATCTCCCTTGATTCAAGACATATACAAGAAAATAAGCTTTTTTTTTTAGGATTTCTGAATGGACGTTTTTTTGTAGTTATCTATGAATGCATACTTTAACATTGCACATAATGTTTAACTGGGCTAACATACCCCTTCATACATGGCACAAAAGGCCATTCAACGCTAGGAATCTTTCAGTTATTCAAGGGTTAACCACAGTTTTTCTCTTTTTTTTGCGTAGAGCAGCCTCAGCAAAAAAAAATGTAGTTCAAATCTCTGGTAAACAAATACTCAATAGCAGTGCTGAGAGGTTCTTTTCAGTACCCAAATTACAGTCTGGTTAACCAGAGAGTCCATGAGCCAGATCATTATTGCTGTTTGTTTCCAGTGTGACTTTCCCCAACTCAACACTCCAAAAAAACAACCAGGGACCCTTTAAAAAATAAAAAGATTTTTAAAAAAAAGGCAAGCAGGCAATAAAGACAGTAGCTGAAATCACTCATAAAAATACCCAGAGGGAACGATATCAAGACTTCACTCCTAAGCAGGCACTCAGCTCTGATAATTACTCTTAATGAGTTCGGCTACGTGATGTCATGGCAAATAAGCTCTGTGCAAACGGGAGTCTTTTCTTGTTCCCAACCACAGAAGCTTTAAAGTTCACTTGCCGCAATAAATTACATTATGTTGAGTTTCATTAAATACTGTAACTAGACTGGCATTTACTTATTTACTTTACTAGCTACATAATTATTATTTTTAAAACTATTTTTAAAATACCAGTACTTTAGTAGGTGTATTGCCAATACTTGCTCTTATAAATGACTAGCGTGACTAAGTTAGCTGAGGATATACTCATCAGACACTGTATCCATTTGACTTGATGTTGCCATTTAAAATGGTAGAATAGATTTGGGTGGAGGCATGACAACACACATTTTATATTATATAGTTATAATATAAAATCCCAACATCCATGTAAATAAATACTGGAACAGGAGTTTATTTTTTTTATTTTTTAAAGCCACAATTTGTTAAGACACGACTGTTTATTGAAAAATTATAACTGAAAGGCATGCTATTTGGTATTGTATCAATAAGTCAGTATCTCCATATTAGATAAATTTAATAGAAAACCAGTTGTCTGTGTCATTCCCTGGAATAATTTTAAATTATATATTGTTTAATGCAGTAAGCTACCAACAACAAATGGGTGTTTATGTTATCACAGACCTCTACTGGTACCTTTTAAACTAGTATTAAACTTGAAGAGCTAGTCAACAGTTCAGTGCAAGTTCATCTTTAACAATAAGGAAATTCACTGAATTATTTATTGATCTTTTAAGTTTCCTGGTCCTTAATTTGATAACTGATCATTTGACTTTGATTAACTGAAAGCTAAACTTACCATCAACTATACATCAGTTAATCAGATCCAGGAAATCAGTGTCGCTGGTAGTGAAGGGAATTCTGCTTGTAATGTGCTGCAGATGACAAATTAATAGTTGTCCCAGTTTCTGAGGGACATTCTAAAAGGGTTCACATAATTTACCTACAGAATTAACAGAACATGCACATGTGCTGTATAATTGATCGCATATAGTGCGACATGTGGGATTTTCAGGAGTACAAAGACGTATTATTACAAAGATGTATTATTCTGTAGTTAATATGTCTCACATATGCTTACAACATGCACCAGTTTCACAGGTAATTTCAAATGCAAAATGATTCCTATTATTTCAGTAGCTTAACAGTAAAGTTACTGGTATATCGTATATTCCTTGTAGGGAAAAGCAGATTTAAACTTGTATAGGATTTGGCAATTTGACAGGTTAAGCATACAACTAATATACCATAAACAGTATTTGAAAATATGCTTTATTTTATTTTAATCCTATTACTTGAACATTAGCAAGCCAACAAAAGTCTAGAACAGTGTTATGAATATTATTAATAAAAACTGATTTAATAAACATGGTTTAAAATAACTTGCGAGTTAAATATTTTTAAATAGGCACAGTACTTCATGTTGACTGTTCACAAAATCAGGAAAGAATGATTGGTCATGCAAGTTTCACATACTTTACAATTTTTGCTACATTAAAATACAAGGGATTAACACCAACCCAGTGATCCAAAATATACAAACAGACCAACATAATAAACCCACCACAGTCCACTGTCACAAGACAGTTCAGACCGGCAAACAGAATCAATGTGCCCTTTGAATTGAGAATTTAATTTGATGTGATGCCCCACGTGTGTAAAACTGTCATTCATATTAAAACTGTCTGCTACAATTTTTGTTAAGATTTTTGTTATTTTTGTGATGCATAATGAGCAATGTGACGAATCTGTAAATGAGTAGGTAATAAGAAAGCCTGTTTGACCCCAATGTTCCCTGTAAGGCCGTGAAAAACAAGACTTTCTACATCAAAGGGATAAAAATAAACGTATCACATCTGCACCCCAGGAAATACATCACCAGTCATAATGAAATAAGTCTCTATTCTATCACATTCTCTTGTATTTATACACAAGTTGTGACTGGAGGGGATAATAAGAACCCAACTACAAGAGTCTTAATGTTCGCTGAACCAATAAGTTGCCTTCCTTATCAGTTTTTTCATCTTAAAATGTGCGCTATTAACCTCAGCTCTTTAAAATGTGGCATATCACAAACCTTTTTTTTTGGTACATTCATCACAATGCCCGATTTACACAACCCACATTTAATGCACAAACAGTTAGCTTTGTACTGTTCGACATAAGCCAATAAACCATCCCCACTGGTAAATCCATCATATTTTCATAAGTATCTATGGATAATTCTTTACAGTATCTAAATATTGGCAATCAAACACACAAAAAATATTCTCAGGGGTTTCAGAAATCAAGGGTTTGCAGTAGGATTTTTAGAACCATATTATATGGTAGAATATTAAAACTGGAAAAGACCATGTATTTGTAGCTTTAAATATTTGCCATTTATTGTCAACTACATGGAGCTAAACAGTGTTTAAAGCCTGGAACCTGGACATCTCAGGAATGCAAATAGCAGTTTCGCACATTCCATGTTTTACTACGAGCTTGATTAGCCGCAGTGTACAGTATAGGGTACAGGTAAAATGCTCATGTGTGTGTCTTAGAGACCAGGAATGGATCAAGCTGCTATGCAACGAGTGTCTTATTTCCATCTTTTTTTTCTTTTTCCAACATGATTTTAAAACTAAACATTTGTTTGTCTACGTTCATGTTTTAAAGCAGATATGGAATCCAACCGTTTACATTATATTTTAGTATTGTAATATAAAATAAATTGTAATCCATTAAAATAAGTAATTTCAAAACTGTAATCTAGAAAACCATCTTAATAGGAAAAAAATAGACTGAAGCAGTAAGAATGTGTAAACTTGGCTGACAAAATTAATCAACCGCCTATGCAGAGAAAGTAGCCAAGTGCTGTACAGTAAGTCCAAACACAAAAAATGGTAAGTTAACTAGCATACTGCTCATTTCGAGTTTAACTGTGCTACTAAAACTCGTTTTAGACTATTCTGCTGTGACTTGCAATTGGAAGGCTGTAAATAAGTAAATATGCAAACTGAAACTCTGAGACTTGTATGTAACACATAAAAGCTACATCTCCCTGTTGAAAGTTAGTTTCAGTTACAAGACGAAAGAACACAAATCTTTTATAGAGCACCGATCCAAAGACAAATTACAGAGATGTTTCATGAGCTCGAGAAAAATAAATAAATAAAATAGAATAAAAAATAAAAAAAACACCTTCAACATCCCAGGGCTACCTCACCTCAAGCTGATGCAAAATGCACTTCTGCCCCAAAAAATACATTCAAACTTACAGGCCATGTGTGTATTACTAATGTTATTCATTACAGTAAATCAACAGATTTTTTAAAGTTATATTTAACCTTGTTAGAATAACTACTGCTAATATTTTATGGTGTTTTGTGAAGCGTAACAATATAGTAATATTGTAGATAAAAAAGGCCACTCAAGTTAACAAATAATGGAGTCTCAATGGAAATAAACAGAAGAATCCTTACTTTGCATTCAGCGCCAGTATGTGGATTGCACAAAATAAATACTCTGTCTGGACTCTTAAGCCTGGCAGCAGAGCTGTAGAATTTGTGATTTTTTTTTTTCCCTTTACTGGTAATAGACGGATGTTGCTGAAAACGTTGTTTGTTTATTATTATTATTTATTTCTTAGCAGACACCCTTATCCAGGGCGACTTACAATTGTTACAAGATATCACATTATTTTTTTACATACAATTACCCTTTATACAGTTGGGTTTTTACTGGAGCAATCTAGGTAAACTACCTTGCTCAAGGGTACAGCAGCAGTGTCCCCCACCTGGGACTGAACCCACAACAAGAGTCCAGAGCCCTAACCACTACTCCACACTGCTGCCCTATTATATTCATTCTAAATACTATTAAACTGAGGGACCAGATTAAAGTCTTGATCACCACTTGAATAAAAAGTTCTCAGACTAACAGCAGCTACACTATAAAAAAACTGAATTGTAAAAACCAGATACTCAAAGTCTCCAAACATCTGCTTTCAGGAAAGCCTCACATCACTGCATGTATGAGAGACATTTTATATGAAAAATGTAGGTGTAAGAAGCAGCTGCCTATTGCTTTTGATCAAACATATATAATTAATAGGATCCACTAGGTTTTTTCTATTAAAGTATTTTAAAAAATGTGTTCAAAACTACTTATATTCTTATTGAATCAAACACGTATTTGTACAATCCGCAGAGCCAGTGACAAATTTTACTCAGCCTTTCCTATCACACTTTGAGGAGCTCAGATTTCCGTCTCTCCCCTGACCTCTCCGCACGGCCTTCTGGTTGCCAAGCGCTACAAGCCTCTCTCTGTCTCTTCTCTGCCTTTTTTTCCTTTAATTTAGTTAGAATATATATAATATATATATATATATATATTCTCTCATGACGTTTTGTGTTTGAGGGAAAAAAACACACACACACACACACATATGTATTTGTAGTGGTAATCAGGAAAGTGTTTTCATTGCTGTTAACATGCAGTCCAAAAAAGAAATGTGCAGATGCCATCTTCTCATCATTGAGTTTTGCACACTGCATGTCTTAAAACACACTCGATTGGCTATTGCTAGGTATCACTTTGCTTCTCTTAACTAATAGGAAGTCGTCCAAACTGATAAAGATGAAGAGGGTATTCAGTTGTAGTGGTCACATCATTACCCCCTCTTGCTTCAGACTGAGCCCAGAAAATGTTAATATTTTGGTGTTTGTCCACAGTAATTTGAAATAAAAAAAGCAGCATTATTTTGCCGAGTCTGTGTGAGCTGCAATGAACACTACTTCCAGTTAGGTAATGCCTGATAGAACTGTAGTACCAGTGTGTTGTATTTGCGGGATTGCCTGTAAGCTGCCCAGAGCTGCGTTGTCCTCCGACGCTATAGCACTTGGTGGCTGCATGGTGAGTCTGCAGTGTGAAAAAAAAGCGGTCAGCTGACGGCACACACTTCGGAGGACAGCGTGTGCTCATTGTCAGCGCGGGTGTGGTAGCGGTGAGCTGAGCTAAATAAAAATAATTGGCCACTTAATTGGGGAGAAAACTACAAAAACACAAATTGGCGACTACCAAAATTAAAAAAATATATAATAATAATAATAATAATAATAATAATAATAATAATAATAATAATAATAATAAAAAATGACATACCGCGTTACGACGATAACCGTACCGTCAAAATTTGATACCATGACATCCCTAGCCTGAACACACTCTTTCCATAGCATTAACAGTCAGTCACAAATAAATATTGCCAAAGCTCATTTAAAAGTAAATAAGAGATTTTTCTGCCAGCTCTTTGTGCTAAAAAACTTTTTACAACTACAAAGGGGTGGTTTTGTACCTCAAATAGAGGATTCCAGTGACTAACTTCAGATACACCATTGCCAGACATATCGGATGCGTTTTACCACAATGTTCATATATTTTTCCTACAATCATAATTGGAAGCATCCTAATCTCAAAAAAATAGCCACTTTTGTTGCAAATTGCAGTTTATTATAATTAAAATTCAGAAAACAATGAAGACAGTTTACCATGCCAACTGCACAGCTTTTTTAAAACGTGCTATATAATATCTGTTCATTTACTTGCATTACAAAAAAAGAAAAATATAATTAATCAGTCTAAAAAAATTATTGCAAGTACAATAAAAAAAGAAATACATCAATACAGAACAGTGCCCAATATGCACCATGGACAATTATAATTAATTATCTTCCCTTACAGTTTAAACAGAACTTAAAAATAACAATCTCGTGAACACATTATGAAAACTATAAAAACATTCACCATTAAAAAATTAAACTGGACAAATCTCTAGTTGAAAATGTGATATTAGTTTTACTCACATCAAATAACATCATACAGCCTTTTCTGCAAGAGTCCCGGTTGTCTTACAGATGTACTATAAATATTTTTCTTTTGGACAAGCAGTTGAGCAAAAAGGATGTAGGCTAGTCAAACACAGCGAGGAAAGAAAGTGCAAAGTGGAATGTTGGACCTGTCAAAGTGTCTGTATTCTCTTTAGCACCTTGTGTTAGGAGCGGAGTATTGCTGCAGGGACTTCCATCCAACATAAGCACTTTTCAGTGCATATTTGAATATTGCATATCAGGAGTTTTGGGAAACATTCAAAAGGCAGTTTTTTTTTTTTTTTGTTTTTTTTTTGCATGTACACTGAATTAAATGACCAATCTTTCTAGAACAGTCAAAAGAAGGGCCTGCCTTAGACAATTTGCAATGTAGTATTGTGTGCATGTGCGAGGCCTGGAGAAGGTCACCAGCTTTCTTAGGATTTCACTCCGAAGATGACACTGACCATCAATGATTGATTTTGTCTCCGTCTCCCTGAATTGATCTTCAGCATCAGGAACAGACATGGTAAATTACATATACATTAATGTGCATACTATAGATAAATACAGCTGGTCAAACAATTAGAGGATACTGCATTTCCAGCATGGTATATTCTTATTTATCTCAAATAATTGATCTGCAGAAAGATCCTGAGAGAAACAATAGCAATGCTCTAAAAATTGGTTCTCTTGTTATCAAATTATTAAAAAATAAAAATAATTAAAACAGTAGCCTCATTATATGCATTTTTACTGTTCCATTTTTTCCTCCCATGAGTCAGAGCTCCCTGCCATATATAATACAAGTAATCTCAATTAGAGACCTCCATGAAGGCAGCAGACAGACATGGCAGCCGGCTAAGAGAAAAGAAGGAAATTATTTTTACATTTTCCTTCAGTGTCCTGAAAAACCTGTCATACTAAATAGAGTTATTCATCATGACTGTAAACTTTCATCTTTTATTTATGAATATATTGTATATCAGTGGTCAGGGATATAGAATACCCTCTCCGATCTCGTTCCACAGCACAGCGCTGGAGGAGTGTCATATCATGAACATCAGATGTTAGTCATTTGCTAGAAAGCAGTTTTGCCAGATCCTTACTCCCAATTGCTACCTTGGCAGAAATAGATGATGGTGCCATTCCTGTCACAACGTATGTAGTGAATAAGTTAATGAAAAACTATAATTATATGCGGCGATCAACTCCTCATTAAATTTAGAACCTCGTAACTGCAAAGCACTTTCTGGATGAAGTCAGAAGTATGATTTCTTTGTATCATCATTTTGCTCTATGTGTAGCTTGCCAAGGGTGGAAACTAATCTTTAACATTGGACTAAGCTTAAGTTCCTTCAGAAAGTTTCTTACATAAAGCTGTAATTAAGTGCCTTGCAAAATGTAGGACTGCAACTGAGTCTCAGCCAGGGTCTTAAGAAGTTTATACACTTCCGAGACAAAGAAATATAAAAAAAGTTAGTAACAAAAGTACTTGGGCAGTGACAAATTAGAGAATCTAATAAAAATATCACTACAATTCAAATTAAGCCAGACTTGAACTGAACGTTAAGCAAATGTATTTGTATTATTATTATTGTATTTGAGTGTAATATGAAGAAATTCAAGCAAGTGGGATTGTTTTCTTTTTTTGTGGAACACCTAGCAATTACCCACACCACTGCAGAAATATATACAGACACCATACTTCCATCCTAAAGAATGATGTAACCACACTGGACTTCATCAGATCACAGTGAAACATGGGTTTCACCATACTGTATTCTATATTAGTATTGTGTACATATAATGAAGCAAACTATTAGTAATGGCATTAGAAAATTGAATATATGTTAATATATCATCTGCCTGTGCATTACAATATCATGGCATTACCAGAAATGTACAGATTCACCAGACAAAAATGATGTATTTATTTATTCGGTAGATAATTTCATAGGCAGAACCTACGGTCAACCTGCTTGTTTGTTCAAGCTGAATTCTCCCAGCAGTCAGATCAGAATTTTACCTCTGAACAAGCAATGAGTTTAAAAGATCCTAACAGCACATGGCAAGTAGGGTTTTATATGAACATTTCCCATCTAATATGGTAAGGAATCACCTCCTGGTGAAAGGAAAAACTGGAGATCTCCCGCTTTGCACTATTAATCAGAGCAATTGTTGCCGACACAAGCATAAACAGTACAGGGACGCCCAAACCTTTCCAGTACATAGTCTCTCGCAGCAGACACTGCAGAAAGTGACAGCTACTGTTTGGACTTAAGCAAAATGAAAGTGCCATTATTTTTACTCACATCATGCTTTGTAATTCAGGAACAAAACTTGTCGGTTTTCCAGATCCTCTTCCGGCACTTGAAGCATAGCTTGACATGGGGCTGGCTGCATTACTGCTCATCTGTTTAAAAAGTTGTAATGATTAAATTGTAACTTTATTAGAAATAATTGCATCTGTTTAAATTGCAGTAATTCTAAAACCACTTCATAAATCAAATGTGGTTTTCACATGCAACGCTTTTTGATTTTCTGAATGATAAACTCTATAATACTATTACAGAATAACATATCACTTTGGCCCTAACTTAACACATTGTCTACTATACTGTAGGTAAAGCACTTCACTATGTGTCTTTAGGTTGCACTGGATATACAAAAGTGAGTTTCAGATTTGTAGATTATTTAGAATATTTTTGTCTGAGCCTTTGCTAGGTAACCAATTTATTTTTGACAATACAGAGTGTGATAAGAGGTATTTTATCTTTAAATTACAGTGCTCTTAGAAGAAAACAGTTTAGGCCACAAGAGATATGTGATATTACAAATAATGTAAGTTCATCAGGATATACTGTACATGAAATGTATTCAAAATATTTATGTATATTTAAAATATCAATTTCTAGCCATGTTGAAGCTCACACAGTAATTGTATTGAGATTGTCTAAAAATATATCAAAGGAGCCCTGGTAAATGTTAAGACTCATTCATTTTATTCCCACCAACAGTAAAGAGCAGTACAGGGAAACTGTGCCAAACAAAAAGCTGTCTCCTAGTACACAGACGACTCTTCAATCTTTGTCATCTGTTTGTTTGCTAAGTGCTGGACAACTTTCAACCATCAAACTTCTTTGACTTTCTTACTATTTTTAGTGACATCTGTACAAAAACAAGCCTCGCTCCAAAAAAAAAAAAAAAAAAAAGTGCTTTGACAACAGATGAAAGGTAAATTAATTCTTCACAGATAAGTTCTTTGTGGAAACAAAATGCAAGTTCTTGAGATTCTCCCCCCCCCCCCCCCCCCCCCCCCTTGTTGAGCAAAAGAATACCACAACTTAATTGTTCTTAATACTTTAAAACAGCTCATTATGTCCTACCTGTGTCTGAATTAAAAAAATAAATAAATAAATAAATAAAATAGTAGACAACCTAAAGCCATTTGTTACTTTAATAGTGGTCATTGTAATAAATCTAAAGATCTTTTTCCACTGTGTTTTTTAAAGTATAAGTGACATTATTAAGCAAACATACCGGTGGTTTAAAAAAAAAAAAAAACACACAACACAACACACAACACACAAGTAAAACTGTATTATTCAGATCTCCAACTATTATAGAAAATATTGTATTATACACATTTGTACATGATTAATCTTATACTAAATAACAATTAACCTGACTAACACCTTATTTGTCTGCAAACTACTTTTAATAGATCGATAAAGAACTAAAACTAGATAAAGATATGTAATGCTCAAAGCCCTGAGTGTCATCACTGAAATCACAGGGAAACAACCTGGACACCTTTCAACTTTAAACTATTACTTTCTCTCTAGTTACAACTTAACATCCACAGCCACATTTACTCTTAATTTACATTAACATAGTACATTCTGTAGCCCCTGCTCTGTTAACTAAAGTATCTGAATTAGTCTACCGGTAATCATTCTAGACATTTGGAAGAAAGGCACATTTTGCAGTTTAAAATTGGTGACATGCAATTTAAATACTACTGCACAGCCCAATCTTACTGTTCCCAGGGGTTTGCAGCTGTAGAGGTGCCTGCACGTGGCAGGGTTTAAGAAATGTTAACTCTTTATTATATCATACCAGACTAGCTTCCAATGACATAGAATGTTACTTTTTATGAAATAATGCCCTAGTTCACAGTCACATTTGCAGGTGGATTTTTGTTATTGAACTCAAAGCTTTAATTTTAGTAGACCAGTGGATCAGCCGGATTTAAACTGGTTTAAATTTAAGACCGTCACATCCGACTGATCCATCTCCATAATCATTTTCAGACTGCAGTGGCTTGCACACGAGAAATTCCAGGAAGAAATAAACCGTGCATCAGCAGAATGACTATCGCCATCTGCATGAAAATGATTTGCATGCTTGGAGGCCGTTCAGGGATAACATGTTGACAGCTGAGAGACGAAATCACCATCTTCTGTGGGCCAGAGAACATCGGTGGTGGCGATGAGAGAACAGTGGAGTGTTTTGCCCTTGACAAACCTGACGGAAGACAACACGCGTGGAGACGTCGTGGTGAGCGCTATGCTGACTGTTGTGTTGTTCAAGCCAACCGGTGGGGTGTTGGAAGTGTGAGGATATGGGGCGGAATTTCCTTTAACACAAGAACGCCTTTGGTGCAGACTGAGGGCAACTTTACTGCTCAGCGATATAATGACGAAGTCCTTGAGGCAAGTTTTTCCGTTCCTGCAAGCCAATCCAGAAGTGTTGATTTTCCAGCTGGACAATGCAAGACCACACAGTGCTAGGATTACAATTGCACGACTTCAAGAAAATAATGTTGAGGTCTTGCCGTGGCCAGCTTTTTCTCCTGACCCGAGTCCAATAGAACATCTGTGGGACCAAATCGCCAGTGCCATCCACAGGAGACAACCGCGACCAGCCAACCTTCGCCAGCTGGCTGCAGCTGCACAGAAAGTGTGGCGGAACATCCCACAGCAGTCTATCCAGAGGCTGATCAGGTCTACGCGTCAACGCTGCCAGGACTGTGTTAATGCTCAGGGAGGTCATACCCGATACTAACTTTGTAATGTTTTAATTCTGACAATGTCACGTTTCATAATGAAAACTTATGATTCTTTGATCTGTATTTTTGTTCACACTTTCTGTGATTTTGTTTAATATCCATGTTTAAAATATTTGATTAAATCCAATAGACCTGAGTTGCGTTTCTTATGTGCATCAGTATATTTTATATTTATTTATATAATTTATTTATATAATTTATATATTATATATATATATATATATATATATATATATATATATATATATATATATATATATACACACACACACACACATACACACACACATATTCTTTATTTCAAGGCCTTCATCCAGATGCGACTCTCATTACCTAACAGTAGCACAATCACTAACATTGTTTTCTAATGATCTAAAAACAGACTTACTTTTTCTAATTCTTTAGTCCCTCCATTAGCATGTAGAGTAGAAAACATGTATAGTGTAGCCTTTGCATTCTAAGTAAAATGCATCCTGCATGATAATGGCTCAAACATTACCGGTATAGGCAAACCTTGGGACAAAGGGGAAGATTATCCAAGTCTTAATAAAGAGGCATTCAAATTTAGTATGGCCATTGATCTGTGCAAACAATTGCCATTTGCAAATCTACTGTATGGACATTTCCATACCCAGCTGACTGTAGTAAACATCATTCCGTGTTGCCCAACTGTACATCCTGCTGTAGCTAAATCATAAAACACTATCTTCTCATGGTGATTTATCTTACCTTCAAATCACACAGGTGTACAGCATTTTCTTGACACGAGACAAAAATTCGGAAGGCTCTTTTCTATAATTACTTCCCCAACCGACAGTTTGTTTGATGGTTTGGTTAATTAACTTATTTAACACATCAAAGTAGTGCCATGTGAACACTACATGCTTTCTTCTGGACATTAAACAAAGAAACAAAAAAACAAAAAAGCAGAAGTCTCCATTTCCTCCAATAAATACAGTCAGCATGAAATTGAAATCCTACTGTAATCTCCCCCCATGGGTTAAAGTGCTGTAGCAGTTGTACTTTAAATTGCAACGCAGATGATTGCCATACTCTGTAAAATGAATTCAGATGTGCAAAATGGTCCAGATTATTTCAGCATCCAAAAGTTTAATACACTTACTTAACATGAGTGGGTAGAGTAAGGCAACTCTTGCTGTTTATAGCATTTTTTTCATAATTAAATTGACTTTTATGTCCCTTTACTTCTTTATTTTTTTTTCCTAGAGACGCCTAGTCAATTTAACAGATTTAAACTTGGCCAACAAACTGAGGAAGCAGAATTTGAACCACTTAGTGCATTTGTTTATTTATGTTTAAATATATTTTAAAAAGGGGCAGTTTAATTTGATTTGAAATATATGACAATGTTAATAGAGCCATGTGTCAAAATATGTATTTGTATATAAAAGTTAAACAATGGAGTCCACTGCCAATTATATGAAACAATACCTTAACAATTAAGGTAAACATTGTTAATATGGAACATTTGGTGTAAAAATGTAAACATCGAAAACAGCTTTTTATAGAATAAAGCATGCTGCTTCAATAGGGTTTATTCAGTGTTGATTATCATTTTCCCATTTATCAGTGCCATAATTTTACAGTCGATCTTCAGAATTTACAGAAATCAAAAACATATTTTGTGTTTAGCACGAATGTAACTTGATCTCTTAATTTTTTTTCTCCTAACAATGAAGAGACAAAATACAAGTCAGTACTTTTCAGAAATTGTCCTTCAAACCCACATCCCCACGTTCGGTACCACACATGGTCCACACCTCAGCTTTGCATACGATGTGAAATCATGCAAAATCCCTTTTCCTGGGATAAAAATGTTGGTTAATTCCCCTGGGACACAAGTAAAAGGAAGGAAGCGATTATTCTAAAACTAAATAAATATTAAAATCACCCCATTATCCTTTCCTTTGTCATTTTAACAATTGCAGTTTTTAAATTCTCATCAATCTTTTCTGCAAACAACCAAAAACATGCCACTGTTACCAACACAAAAAAAAAATCTCCAAAGGGACAGATTCATAAAGCATGCCGATGCAATCCCATGTATGTTTACTAGGAACTGTAAGTCACATAACTAGGATTTGAGAAAAATAAGCTAAGATACTATTTTTTTCAATGATTCAGCAATACCCAGTCTTTCTGTAAGAACCCATTACAGGGACTCCAGTAAGATGCAAACTGACTATTTGTTTTAGTTTTGAAATGTGACCATCATTTAAAACCACGTGCAGTTGGTAAGCATGTCCAGTCTGTATAATTGATTAATTAAAACAAAAAAAAACACATCTCATAATTGTTGTACTTTATATGAAATTATTACATAAATATAAATGCACTAATACAGTAGCACAAATCATTGTTTTTTTATGCCTGTTATATAAATTAATAAATCAATACCATTATATCATCTTAAAGTTTATTAGCAGTGCCTCACAAATCACTAAACACACTCAAAAATGTCTCTCCTCCAGACATTTTGTCTTGATGTCAAGTCCCCTGGAAAGCTCTCAATATATTTCTTTGTGACTCAGGCTAAATTCAGACAGTGATGTGGAATTTGTGCAGTCTAGCCCTACGGATTAAACCAGTGTGGCCTGATCGGGAAACTCCATATAGTGGTTCTGTGTAGTAGAGGAAGTAGTCTGTAACTCTAAATTCCCATGCAATGCTAATTTTACCACCAGCAAACTGTCTAAAACGTGCATTGCAATGTTAACTTCACATGGTATGACATTTTGTTGATAAAGTTTTAAAGAGGATGTTTCTCGCGGCTCGAAATCATTGCAAATTAAAAATTAAAAACAGGATGGGTACATGTTACAAAACTGTTAATTTACATTTTACCTGTGATACATGGTTTTGCCTAAATTATTTAATAAACTGCTACAGCATTTCACTAAGATTTTTAATAGTGCTGCCCTGTAACTGGGGAAGTATTACGTGTGGCTCGTCACTGAATAATAATAAGTCCGACACAGAGCATTGAGTGTTAACACACCGCACAGGCGCGTAGATTTAAGAAACACACGTGCTGCCACTAGGGTACCAGCAATGGTAGCCCGAGTGTCAGATTTAATAAAGAAAACAAAGCTAAAAATAAAAGTTTGCCACACAAGGCGAGCACTAGCCTCATTAAATGTTACCCTCTCTATACTGATTGGGATCAACATCCCCTAAACTAACCTACAGCTGTTCAGGCCTCCCAGAGACTCCAGGTCTTTATGACAATCCTGGCTGGGCAGAGTTCTGAGGCATCGTCTAGCAGTTGAAGGGTTCCGTAGTAGTTATCCTGCAGAGCGGATGGTCTCCTCCTCGATATAAACAAACCACCCCTCTGTGTAGCATTGTGGCACAGTCGCCTCGAGTTGTGGTGCAGACACTTCTTGAGCTGCGTGTAGCCTCCTCGGGCACGCCCCCCAACCAATCCGGACCTCCCAGTCAGCTCAGCGCTGGGCAAGCCTACCTGCTCAATTAGTTGCTTAGCAAAGCATTTCCTGTCATCCACGCAAGAACCAGCAACAGGGTCCCCCCTGTCACATGTCCTAACAAAACCTGAAAGAGTCTAATGTGACTAACTTGGTGTATCATAAAAAAACTGTTACCCACAAACCCAGTACAGACTGGATATGACTTGAACTGCGGAACCGGCAATATTGGTCATTTTACTTGTAATATAAACGCAATAGGAAAATAGAAAATAGAAAATCAACAACTTGAGAGGAAACATTGCATTTGCTTGAAAACTGACCCATGGTATACTAGAACTAGCTGTCAGGATGAAACTGCGTGTGCTTAACTTCATAAAGGTAGACTTGCTATATCTTTAAGATGCAGTAAATTCAACTGATGATGTGGAATGTCTGCCTAGGGAATGTAGCTCTGAATACTTATTAACAAATCAGTCGTTTGTGTGTGTGGTACTTTATAAATAATTAATTTGCACTGCTTGCCCACAGGAAGCACAATGTATTTCTGCAAAACCTCCTATCCTCATGTGTGATTTTTTTTACTTTCCTCAGAAGTATTTTAAAGTCACAAGCTGTACTATGTGAATCTTACTTCTCTTCTTATATACATTTTCTAAATTATCTACAGGACAGTAACAAATATTCATCTTTGACCACATTTATATTAAAAAAAAAACTGTATTGCACTTGATCTGCAAACCCTAAAAAATGACTACTGAAAAAAGAAATGGACTTGTTACTACAGTACATGTACCAGGGGTATTGTGCACCTTGTAGCCCTACACATCCACAAAACTAGATTCTCTCACTTTTCTGAGAGTGATGACATTGCAAAGCCCAAAAGCCAGAATGCACAGTGATGTGGTCAATAAACAGTCACATCAAAATCTCTCAAACAGGTCGAGTAATAAATGGAAATACGACCCGCTGCATAGCAGTTTGATCCATTCCTGGTTTTACTATGAGTTTATGAAGACACACCTGAGCTTGTTATCTATACAGTGGGGCTAAACAAGCTGGTATTAAAACCTGGAATGGGTGAAACTGCTATGCAATGGGAGTTTTATTTCCATCCCTGTAGACATGGGTATGCAGCACAGTTGATGCAACATCTTTCTGCAAAAAAAAAAAAAAAATTATATATATATACAAAAGTCTTAGACATGTTGAATTTTTCTACTCTGATGCATTATGAGCATCAACAACTTACTCAAAGCCTCCACTAGTGTTTTCTATTATTATAACAAGCTTGACTTGCATAAAGAAGGAAAAACATTGAGTGAAATAGCTCGCATCACTCGATTTTCAAGGTGTGGTATCCGAAGCATAATCAACAAGTACAGAGAAACATCACCTGTAATTGACAAACCCAGGACTGGAAGACCCAAAAAGCTGTCTAACAAGGATGAGTAATACTTGAAGATAATATCCTTAAGGAAAAGAAAGACGACAAGTGTTGAATTGAAAACAGAACTGGCAGAAGGCACAGGTGTCGTTGTCCATCCATCAAAAGTCCAAAGCACACAATTTCTGTGTTCTTGTGCATATTTTAGCCTTTTAGTCGTGTTCCCCTTTCTTAACAGAGGTATTCTTACTGCAACACATCCTTTAAGTCCTGATTTCAAGAGTGACCTTCGTACTGTTGATTTGATTTTTGTTTTATTTTAGTGTTTAAATTTCAGTTTTCATTTGCTTGTTCAGCTACAAAAAGGCACAAGTAAACATCATGTTATTACTTTATGAAAACATGTCGATGGCCACTGTGAACGTTGTCAACTTTATGTACTATTTATTTTGGGAATAAACAAAACAACGTTTAACTTGAACTGTTATTTGGCAACCTCTGTTTTGTAGTTAATTCACTGGAGTAAAGTTAGGCCTACACAACGTATTCTTTACTCCTGGGATATTTTTCTACTATAACGTGTTACATATTGTAACTTCTTGCTGTAAAATAAAGGAACACACACAGGGGCCCCTGCTGCTATGCTGTCTCTGCCTGCATTCTGAGCAATATAATGGCTTTCATTACTTTTTGAAAACAAATATCCGAACGAATATTTAAATTGAGCAAATATCCGAACGTGAAAATCCTGTGTTCGTCCCAGCACTAGTTATAAAGTGCTTAAGGTTTAAGGAAATATAAAGAACTCCATCTCTGATGCTTTATTTAAACTTTGAAGGTTGATTGCACCGTACCAAAATTAGTCCACTTGATGCGTCTAACTTGCGGATTAAGCAGGCTTAGTTGACTTGCTTAAGACTAAAGTTAGTACACTTTTTAATCCCAATTGCAGCATACCAGAAGATAATCACCACAGGTGGATCATCCGCTAAATCGGACTAAACAAGATAGTGATTGCAGCACATCAAATTGGATGTGAGATGATTCTGTCCAGGTGGACTAACTTAGTACTGTGAAGTATACGATTAACTTAGTACACTTCCTCGTCCTACGTTTGTACAGCACATTAACACAAAGACAGCGCCATTATTCTCTGAAATGACGTCTGAACTAGTGAAGTGAAAAGTGAAGCCTTTTGAACCTCAGTCTGAACACTTTGAAGCATTTGGTTCAGTAAGGTTTGCTCGCTGAGTCACAGAACTATCCTTAATAAAATGGACAATTGCACTATATAATGTACCTTAATATATTGTTGATACACTATATTAAGCAATTATTCATTTTCTTAGGTAGACAGTGAATGTATCTGGTAATTTAAATAAAGCTATTATAGCAATTTGGCACCCTTTTTCCTTTTTTTATAATTTATTATGGTTGAGGAACAAATGGTTCTGAAGCAACTGATTTCATTTTTTTTTTTATTAAAATATTGTAAAAGCTTTAATATAAAGTGCTGCACAATAAGATACGGTGTATTTAAATAAAAAAGCATGTATGTCTGATGTATTCAATTTAACCTGAAATGTCAGTGTAATGTGTATTAAATATAAACAATAAATTCAGAACTTAACGTTCAGTGTCAAGCAGCAATAGGCTACCGGCAAGTTAAAATGCAAGTATGATCCGTGTGCGGAATGTGCATAAAAAGACAAGTAGTAGGTTACAATTATATTAGGACTTTAAGTGTACTTTTACTTAAATGTGTTTGCCCAAATCACTCCTAATGTAATAAAAAAAACACTTATGTTATCATTTATATATTTATTATTTGCTTTTTTCATACCTTTTCATATTTCTGACTTTTTTGCCGGTTCAATATCTACAATGTAGTTTTTTTTTAATCAAATGCTAGTAATGATGATGTACAACTAAATGTCCGAGTTTGTCTTTACATTTTAAATTGTGAATTTCCATCCTCATTTGTAATGGCTTATTATGGGTTAGTTCTTATTATCGGTCTATAACTTGTTCAGGTCAGCTAAACCAATTTTCAGGATTAGCTGTTTGGTACACTGCAATCAGGGTTAACTTAGTACAGATCTGCAGGATTTGTTAGACCGCATTTTAGTGCACTTGATGCGGGGACTAGACACTGTTCTTGACTGTTCTTGAAGGTTAGTGTTTTGAAACATGAAAATACCTGCGTCCTAACCTTTTATGAAACATACGAGAAAGGTTTATTGTATATCAGACATATCAAAATAGGCTTTTTGTTAAACGACTTGTAAATAGGGTTTGATGCATCTCCTGCTGATTCTAAACATGGATATAGAATACTGTGGAAGGTTTGCAAGACCAAATATGAAAATCACTTTTTTTTATGTTAATGGAAACAAGTTGAAAGTGTCTGTTGCACAAATGCTAGAAACAGTATCCAAACCTACCACTTAAGTTACACAACTTGAAAGCTAGTGGTGTACGATAAAAGGTATGATGTTTAGCGCTTCTAAAGGCAGTTCTTAAACACAACAGTAAGAGAATAAACCTGTAGTTCCCATTCTAAAACTGTTCAAGTCGAGGTTACTTCAGGTGAGACTTCAGCTTGAATACTGATTCATCAATGCGTAAACCAAGCTTATTATCACCTCCTTAGAATTTAATCACAGCACCCATCAGCGGCTTGTGGCACTTTAAAAGGAAGCACATAAATTAAACCATTCTAGTGTGACATTATTATTATGAAGTTTGTCTTTATGAGTATTTTTAAACAAAGCCATTTATCATCACGGCAATGGTAATCCCTTTTTAAATTAGTATGTGAGAGTTATAGAGCAGGCAACAAAATAGCAATTCGTATCCAACTTTTTTTTTCTCAAAGAACATAAACTGAACGTGTTGATAAAAGTTTCAAGAGTCAATACCATGAAAATAAAAAATCGTTTAATACGTGGATAATCTGGAAACACTCGTGTCTGTTTGATTCAAAACCCGCTGCGAATGTAGCAGAGCAGACAACAATACTGTAAACTGTGACTTTTTTTTATTTCCCTGAATGTATTGTGTTCTGCTTCAATTACATACTGAAAAGTACAATAAGAACAGCTACAGTGTTTCCCGTTGTTTTTCAGCTCTTATGAATTTGTACCACGCGAACATCTTACCTTTGTCACCTCCTCTTGCTCCAGATGACAGTTCTGCCCTCTTGCAGTGGCAGACTCCTATCAAACAGCGCGCAAGGGCTTTTCACCCCCATTCTACGCACGTACGCAGTCACCTAGTTTTCTGCTTTCTGGGAGTTGTAGTTTTATATCTGTCACATAACCGGCTCAAGCATGATTAAGTATTTCTGTGGTTCTTGACGATTGCTTAAAAGCGCGCTAAGATAAAAAAAAAAAACAAAAAAAAAAAACAGTTGCGTGTGCTAGAAACACATCCCCACAAAATATGTGGGGATGTGTTTCTAGTTACTTCAACGTAGAGTTTACCAAAAAAATAAAACAAAATACAATACAATTCCCAAGTGCAACACATACTCCGCACACTGCGACTTCCAGTGTAATCTTTGGCGTATGTGTTAAGTAGGGAAAGCAAACTGCTGACTGCGTGCAGCCGCAACACTTATTTAGGTTCCCTTAGGTTATGATAGGGTAGTGGTGTGACATACAACCACAAGTAAAGCATCAATTAAAGTACTGTAATTGTATACCAAAGTGTCTATGCCCCAGGTAGCTTCTGTCTAATAAAACATCAAGAGATGTATAGCAAATATATGTATTATTAAAAAAAGCGACGAAACAGGTGCTGCGTGTTTAATTAAAGTTTAATACTCCCCCCCCCCCCCATATAAAACACCGTTGTTTTTTTTTTTTTACTCACACAGCACAAGATTAGGAAGTAAAGTTTATGCACTGCTATCAGAAATGTAATTTAAAAACAAGCGACGATTCCTCTTTTCCCACCGTAGCTCTACTTTACTGGCTTAGCTCTCCCCCGCGCGACTTTTCAACACTGAAAAAAAAAAAAAACGGAAGTGACTAATTTCTCCTTAAACTGCCACTTTGCTCGTTTTGAGTTAGTTCTAATAAAGGGAAGACATTTTGGACCCATATGTATCTTTCAGTTATTCTACGTGCCTGAGACGGGTACGAACAGAATGTTTTCTTTTGTGTTAGGCTTACAGAATGGTAACTCCCTTCCAACAGGCGCACACAAAACGTATTTAAAAAAAAAAAAAAAAAAACAGAACAGAACAGAAAGTGGAACGGTTGTTGCTGAAAACCATACACACTTCTTCAAATATATGAAAAGATGTAAGATCGCACATGGAGATTTTGATAGGTTGCTAGCGAGCTCTGAGAGGCGTGTGTGCTTTTTACCATTGGGTATGTACATAGAACAACTGCGTTTTCAGGAAGTACCAGTCTATACCTTTATAATCCGATGGGTGGCTTATTATACTTTTCATTCATTGAAGGAAATGCATTAGACTGTAGGTCATGATTATTTTTTAAACGTTCGCAGATTTGGGTTTTTTTTCAGAGACTTTAAAGGTGCAAAACAGAAGATCAAAGGCGCAAAATTAGGACGGCTGCGGAAGTGAGAACAGCCAAAGAAAGAGAGGGACTTAATCAGACTTCTCTTCTGAAGAGACAGAAGCATTTGGTTATTTATTTTGAATGCAGTATGATGACTGGCTTCAGACACCACGTGTTTGAGTCTCATCAGCATAATGATCGGGTAAGACTGTATATATAAACCACAAAAACCTGATCATTAGAAATTCCTGCCTCCAAAGACAAACCACATTTCGGGACAAAAACTGTGGCTTTTTTCGGTTCCTTCATCCTACCGACCGCAACTTTTTTTGGATCAACGAGAACATTTTAAACCCTATACAAAAAAGACTTTAGATCTCTGTCTTAAACATTTTGTGGAAAACTTTTAAAGGGGAATATTTTTTAAAGGACTACAAAATGCAGAATGTAGGCTATTATGACCCAACAAACAAAGATATAATACAAATGAATTTATTTATTTTTCAGTAATTAGAAGTTTGTGTTTCTACTTTATTATTATTATTATTATTATTATTATTATTATTATTATTATTATTATTATTATTATTATTAATAATAATAATAATATTCTTCACGAAGTTCACGATTTTGAAGACTTCCTGGAACACTTGGCATGTGTATCATTTGTTTAATTTATAAGGAAATTCTTTCTTAAAGTTTATTTGGAGGGGGATCCAATAATCCCAAGAAGGCTGTTGAAGTTTGTCTGAGTGGATTGCTCTTATAGAGTTACCGGTGTACATAAATCAAACTTTATTTGGCCAGGCAGAGATATTTGGATCAGGAAGCATTTCAGCTTACAAAGCCAGAAACATTTTTGAAAAAAAAAAAAAAGACTTATAAGGGAAACTTAGTGATACATGCAAAACACATTTTATATACAGGAAAAACCCAGACAGGTTATAACTGTATAGGGACCTTAACCCCGAGACAACTGTGCAGTGTGAACTGCAGTGATACAGAAAGATTGTTGTGGGGACAGGCGGCGCTTTATCTTCGAAGCTCATCAAACTTTTAATGTTGTATATACCGAAGAAGGCTTTGCTATCAAAACTGGCTTTTGCTACGATATCAAACTACTCATGACACGTTTCAAGTCAGTCGCAGTACTGAAGAGAAAACTTTTTTTGTAAAAACGTTTTAACTGAATGTGTAAAGTAACATTTTTTTTTTTTTTTTTTTTTTACCGAATCTCAGTCGCCTACCTTTGCTAATTGTGACTGTTGTAATGCGCATTCCCGTAGATCCCAGCTCCAGCCGGAGGTTCAGTCCCCCGTCCAGTAGCCTTCAATCCGTCCCAGCTAAAATGAGCGAACTGAGCCCGGCGACTGGGCAGCAAGAGGCGGCTCCAGCGGTACCCAGACCTCGGGCGCACGATAACCGTACAATGGTAGAGATCATCGCTGATCATCCAGCAGAACTCGTACGGACTGACAGTCCCAACTTTCTTTGCTCCATCTTGCCGTCACATTGGAGGTGTAATAAAACATTACCCGTGGCATTCAAGGTAAGGTAACTTAACACATTCTAATATATATATATACATGCTTTGTCTCCTAAAACGTACTGTACAAATCAATATAGGTTGCAGTTGTGGTGTCATCAAAAATAATTATTTATTTGACACAGCTGGTGGAGTTAATGTTAGCCTATCTATCATTTAATATATTGCATATGCCACGTTTCTATACCACACGTTATTTTTAGAATTGTGAGCTTTAGTTACAAGTATTGTGATCAATGACCACATCGAATGCACTTTGGCTGGCATATCGAAACGTTTCAGGTATACTGCAGGTATGCTTTTTAAGATTTAATGGGGGTCTGTATAGCCAATACCAGACTGCGGAGATATGTATACATAAAGCTATTTAAAACACCCAAATACATTTATTACAATTTAATATTCCAATCAAAATATATATAGTGTTTTTGGAAACTTCTAACTTAGAAAGGCATCATTAGCGCTACCCTTTCTTGTATAGAGCTTAAGCTGTTATTAGAGAAAACAATGTTTCTAAAATTGTTGGTTATTCGTCACGGAGCTTTCTTTTTTGTGGTAAATAAAGCCAACATGCAGAGAGATCACGTTGTCAAACATGTAGGCTATTTCAGATTGTATACAATGTTCTATTGAGGCCAGTATTACAATGTCATCAATTCATACCTGCTTGTCGGAGCACACGCCGCCTTTCTGAACTCATTGCGACATGTTACATATTTATATTCTATATCAACCATTTAAAGAATACAGATATCACAAGCTACATTTGTGAATGTATCTAGATTTGCCTGTACTAATTCAACTAAAACGCATATTTACTATTTCTAAAGAATAAGCAAATTGTCTGATTTGACAAGTCAAAGAAACTATAACTTAGTAATATTGTATAATGAATTAAATGTTATGGTTTCTAGGGAAGCACTGTGATATCGCATAAGGGTTTTTTTTTTTGGTATTGTAATGAAGACAGTGTATTACCCACTGTTAAAGCATTATGACTACTAGACAAACTACACGCAAAAGCTGAAGTTGAAACAGCACAGACATACTGTATTTCATAACGTACATTTTAAAGCTACTCTTTCTTTCTTTCTTTCTTTCTTTCTTTCATGTGTATATATCTATATCTATCACTCTCTTTCTCTCTCTCTCTCTCTCTCTCTCTCTATCTCTCTCTCTCTCTCTCTCTATATATATATATATATATATATATATATATATATATAAATACATGCAATAGATAAAGCAAATGTGGAGATTTTTTTTAACTTGATATATATTGGGCTTCATTCTTCGGTGAAGTGAGTATGTACCACTTTTCAGTTGTCTTGCACTGTTTCTGATCACTAATGCCGCCGTCTCCCAAATAAACGATGAATAATTTAGGGGTCAACACTAGAAAGCCCAATGGGTCTCATGGGTTCAGACTAAAATGTTACTTTTGTTTGCTGGGTTGCTATTACAGTTGCAGACTAAACAACCAATGATCTTGTGCATTGTCGGTGTAACATTATTAAACAATTTGAAACAAAGTTAATTGGTATAATTAGGTACATTTAGGGTTAAATCAATTACATTTAGCAAGCCTTGTAACACAGACGGGTTGCAAAACTGCTACTGAGTAATATACTTTAGGTATTTTTATACTTTTTTTTCAACTTCTGGACTAATTTCTATATTCAGTTTATTATTGGTATCATAAATACACACAAGTTTACATTTACTTTAAAGCTACTTCAGTGCTCTTTATTATATGGCCAAAAAAACCACACATTTAATTAATACCAACCTTACAAATTAAGTTATATACAAGATGCATGTTTTGGGGACAAAACCTGCAACCAGTCACAGTCATTCAGCATAGTTTCAAGTTTCCATGTATCCTCTGCATTTGCATGAAATAAATAATTACAGAATGTTAATATGCTTATCTTTGTAATAAACAACATATATATTTGTAACTTAAAAAGTGCTTTTATCTCCCCAACTTCTTCACACATTGTGGAGTTTTAAGCAATATGTTTTGATTACCCTTTACTAACACTCAACAAAACTTCTTTTTCCTAAAAAAAAAAAGTTAAATGCATAAACCTAAACTGAGTGACCATGCAGCAGACAGTGCAAGATAACTTCTCTGTTAGAGTGATTAGAATTACTTCATCCTCTAGAATTAGACAGAAGGATATTGCACATCATATTCACAAGACTCATGCCATGATGGAGCTTTCTAACTGAAGTTAACGTTTTGGTGGCATTACATTATCATTTCCACCTAGCTATTGCTCAAGATAATACCGGTCTGTGAGAACAAACTTTAACATGCTTCTTTTTTTAAGGAAGCTGCAGTTAATAAAACAAAATGCTAGAAAGAATAGTATACAAAAAGTTGCACTCTTTGACTAGAAAAGGTTTTAAATGCTCTTTATACCGTAAGTGTGCCCCCTATACCCCGTCAGAAATATAACTAGAAGCTCAGCTTTGCATTTGTAAATGCAGAGGGTATGTGAGAGTTTATTGTTGAAACGGTGTGCATTTTTCTGCAGGTGGTAGCTCTGGGGGAGGTCTCTGATGGGACAGTGGTCACAGTGATGGCTGGTAATGATGAGAACTATTCTGCTGAATTGAGAAATGCCTCTGCCGTCATGAAGAACCAAGTTTCAAGGTTTAATGATCTGCGATTTGTGGGAAGGAGTGGACGAGGTATGTTGTATTTCCTGACGCTTACATGAGACCCTGCTTGACAAAAGAGAACACAGCAGCAGATTTATATACAATGAAAAGGTAGTCATATCAACTAATGGACGGAGGCCTGCGGCAATATTGTGGTGTAGCTTATATAAGGCATATGTATTATTATTTTACAGTTTATGTATACTGTACAAGCTTGCAAAATATGGACAGAGGAGCTAAGCAAACTTCACTGACTCCCACCCTATGTTACAGAGTAAAACTTCACGGTCAGGAAAATTCTTGGGATGTGTATTTTAGGAAATTGAAATTTAAACACACCATTATTTTTTGTCCTTTTTAGAACCAGGAACAGCAACTAGTTGTTTGGAAAAGGGATAATTATGTGACAGTCGATGGATGACATCTTGTCAACATTTTTCTTGTGTCAGCTATTTGTATAATAATGGAATTTTCCCATTAAACACATTTTTTTCAATCACAAATCCATTTGGCTTCAAATACTGTTTAGTGGAATAAGAAAATGATCCTAATGTCAAATTATAACTTTACCTGCTTTCAAGCAAGACCCTTTTGTAGTCCTTAGGTTATGTGAGATGCTTCAGTGTCTGTTGTGCTACTGGGGGAATCAGCTGAGATGCTATTACCTTGGGAGTCCTAACATACCCCATACTTCTATCAAATGAGACTGTGGATTTGTTATCAGTTCTGTTTTTTTTCCACCAACTGAAAAAAAATGGGAATGTTTAAACTTACCTTGAAATGATAGTGCTTTTATAGCAGTTTACTATAGTTGTAAGGCATTCCATTTTAGATTGCATCATTTGTATCCAATTATACCATCTGAAAGATTAAACATGTTTACAAACCTTACTAAATTGATACGACACTGAGTGATCCTCTAACTACACAGCAGTTTCTCATAGTTAGTAGCCTCTACTACAGAAACAAAAACAACAGTGATGATTTCCTCTGGGAACTTCTGCATTAGACTCATAATTGCAGCAAACAATCTGAATATATCTGTCATAGTAAATTAATATTACTGCACTTCCTTAGCAAAAGTGCAGGAGGATTTGTATTTTAACTTGTAATAACTAGAGATGCAACATTGATTTTGAGGGCCTGAGCTTTAAAACAATAAAGTGACAACAAAAAGAACAGCAAGCCAGAAGATGTAGACAGCATTAATCTATGACTGCCCCGAATCGACTCAGAACAAATTAAACATGTTCTACATAAAACGAAATTCTGATTGATCCACAAAGACAGATAAAATGCATTTAACCCCCTGAAGAGGAGGAATATCCCCGGCAACCTGTGACACATTTGTTCATATATCTTGATAACTCCTTATTCAAACTTAATGAAACATATCGACAAGGGCATTCCTTAATACACATTCATATCCAAGTCCAGGTCATGGTGACCAAGTTTAGCAGAGGTATGGCCTCTAATTGAGTTGCCTAATAAAAGCAAAATCTTCAGAACCACTTGCCTAAATTGGATTAAACATAACAGGACATTTTTTACAACAAGTCTCATGCTTGAATATAACGCATGGTAACCCACAATGACACCTGATTATGTGAGCTATTAAGAACATAAGAAAGTTTACAAACAAGAGGAGGCCATTCAGCCCATCTTGCTCGTTTGGTTGTTAGTAGCTTATTGATCCCAGAATCTCATCAAGCAGCTTCTTGAAGGATCCCAGGGTGTCAGCTTCAACAACATTACTGGAGAGTTGGTTCCAGACCCTCACAATTCTCTGTGTAAAAAAGTGCCTCCTATTTTCTGTTCTGAATGCCCCTTTATCTAATCTCCATTTGTGACCCCTGGTCCTTGTTTCTTTTTTCAGGTCCAAAAAGTCCCCTGGGTCGACATTGTCTATATCTTTTAGGATTTTGAATGCTTGAATCAGATCACCACGTAGTCTTCTTTGCTCAAGACTGAATAGATTCAATTATTTTAGCTTGTCTGCATACGACATGCCTTTTAAACCCGGGATAATTCTGGTTGCTATTCTTTGCACTCTTTCTAGTGCAGCAATATCCTTTTTGTAACGAGGTGACCAGAACTGAACACAATATTCTAGGTGAGGTATTACTAATGCATTGTAAAGTTTTAACATTACTTCCCTTGATTTAAATTCAACACTTCTCACAATATATCCGAGCATCTTGTTGGCCTTTTTTATAGCTTCCCCATATTGTCTAGATGAAGACATTTCTGAGTCAACATAAACTCCTAGGTCTTTTTCATAGGCTGAAGGCTATATCTTGGGAAGTGCTTGATTTGTTACACAAAGTATTCAATCAATACTTTATTTATAAAGCGTCTTTCATACAAAAAGTATATCAGAGTGCTGTATGGGACAAAACAGAAGAAAATCAAAATACAATTCCTGTGTATGGAAATGAAAGAAAAACAGAGTTTAGAATTCAAATTAAAAACTATAACATAAAAACAGAAGAAATTAAAATATAATACATTTGTATAGAGATTAAAGAGAAACACAGTTTAAAATTCAGTTTTAAAAAGCTAATCTAAAAAAGTAATTTTAAAGTACTTCTGATATGAGGTGGCAGTGCATTCCACAATCTGGGAGCACAGTGACTAAAAACTCTCTCTCCCTTCCTTTTTTGTACACTTGTGGGAGGCACAGAAGGCCTGCATCAGGTGATCTTAAATCACGAGAAGGTATATATGTGACTAGAAGTTCCTTTATATAATCTGGTGCCATACCTTTAAGTCAGAAGTAACATTTTAAAATCAACTCTAAACTTCACTGGGAGCCAGTGCAGTGAAGCCAGCACAGGTGTTATATGGTCTCTTTTTTTCGTTCTGCTGAGAAGCCTAGCAGCTGCATTCTGTATAAGATGAAGGTGATTTATGGCGTGATCCAAAAGCCGAGCGAATAGAGCATTGCAATAGTCAAATCGAGAAGACACAAAAGCATGAATTAGTTTCTCAGCATCAATGTTTCGCAAATGGTAAAAGGACACTGGTGACATTGCGAATATGCGACTCAAAAGATAAATCTGAATCAAATAAGACTTCTAGATTTTTCACTTCCGTTTTTATGTTTGTGGTCAAATTGCCTAGATCTATTTTAGACCTAATTTTTAGACCTAATAACAGAACCTCTGTCTTATCAGAATTTAACAGTAAACATTTTTGGAACATCCACCTCTTCACATCACTAAATCATTCATCTAAGGCTGATACAGCCAGTGTATCATCAGGTTTTACAGAGATGTAGAGCTGTGTTTCATCGGCATAGCAGTGAAAGTTTACACTATGTTTACAGAATATTTCACCCAGCAGTAACATGTACAAAGGGAAAAGAAAGGATCTCAGTATAGAGCCTTGGGGAAGGTCACAGACAACCAATGAAAATCCCCCCCACAGTCTCATAATGAAACAAATTGCTGTCTGTTAGTGAGATATGAGCCATTTTAAGACAACACCGGACAATCCAACCCAATTTCTGATACGATCAGTTAAAGTGGTATGGTCCACTGTATCAACAGCAGCACTTAAATCTAAAAGAACAAGAATAGCTACACAGCTGGAGTCTGCACTTAACAGCAGATCATTCACCACTCTGATGATTCTCTGTACTGTGCGCAGAACGGAAACCTGACTGAAACTTTTCAAGCACTTTGTTACCCTCAAGAAATGAATTCAGCTGGTTTGCTCCTACTTTTTCTAGAACCTTCGTTAGAAATGGCAGATTTGAAATAGGTCTGTAATTGTTTAAAGCAGTAGGGTGTAGGTTTGGTTTTTTAAGCAGAGGTTTAACCACAGCCATTTTTAAGGCAGAAGGAACTACTCCTGATGTCAATGAACTGTTTATTATATCCAAGATAATTTCACTCAAATCATTGAAAACTGCTTTTAGAACTTTGGTTGGAATTGGATCCATCAAGCAAGTGGAAGAATTAATTTGCATTACCAATTTATTGAGATCTTGTACTGTAATCTGAGAGAATGATTCCACAGCAAAACTAATCTCATTACACTGCATATTCGAAGGTGGAAACTGTATTCCTAATATTTTGAAAGTAATTAAGAAATTCCTCACATTTAAAAGTTGAGGATTCAGAATGAGCAGGAGCATCAGAGGACCGATTTACCAGCTTATCAATAATAGAAAAAAAGCACCCTAGATTTATTTTTGTTTGTTTCAATAATGGAGGAAAAAAAAGAACAGTTTGCTGCCCTCAGAGCTGTGCTATACTTTAATAGATGTTGCTTCAAGATTCCATAGTGAACATGCAATTTGTTATTTGGCATTCCAGATTGGTCTCAAAAAGGATAGCAAGATGATCGGAGATGATTAGATCTAACACTGACAGATTGTGAACGGCTAAGCCACGAGTGATGACTAGGTCTAAAGTTTGGCCACGATTGTGAGTAGGTCCTTTAACATGCTGAACATAATCTAGGGAAAATCTAGGAGCCTTAAAAATTCCACTCTCTTTGGATCAGAGTCATTATCAATATGTAGATTAAAATCTCAAAGTATAATAACTTTGTCATATTTAGCAGAGAGTATACCAAGTAAATCATCAAATTCTGTGAGAAAAGGTAGGTTGGATTTGGGTAGATAATTACAGTAATCACAGGTGATTGACCTTTTAAAGTTAAGGTTAGTACTAGTGATTCAAAAAACGAATAGCTTTAATTCTATTTGTCTGTTAATGTTGTTATCGTGTTTGTTTTTGTTTTGTGTTATTTATATTTTTCTGTGGAGGATATGACAGTTACTGACAAACCAAAGCATAGTTTACAGTTTGTTTTATTACATTATCTCTTAATTCATTTAACAGATTAGCAATTTACAGTAAACATTCTTGATTTAAGTGGCTTTATCAATTATTTAGCATTTGGTCTATACACTACATTAGTACTAAATGGAAGTTGCTACACAAAGAAAACTATAATTTCAATGATTGATATGTCTTATCTTTGTAACTCACATTTTGAATGCTGCTGAGAGCTGTCACAGCTTAGCCTTTTAACTTCCACCTAAACAATGACAGCTGCATAATAGCTAAAACCCAGCAGTAGCAGTCTTTGTTGTGCTATCACCAAAAAAAAAAAAAAAAGGTACCCCTTTAAATGAAGATTCTCATAAAGCGTGAAAGTCGGCAATACAAATAAAAATAATAAATATAAAGCTTTGAAAATTAAACAAGAATATAAGAAAGTAACAAAAAGAAAATAAATATTTCCATATTCTCCACCTCAAAAGTTGAAAAAAAGGGTGTGCACAAGGTTTTACAAAACTTCTTTGGCTGGATTCCCAAATAGCATATATATATATTTAAAAAGGCAGACTTAACTGCTTGCAGGCTTTCCACACATGGAAGATGAAGAAAGCTTCTTTTGATGGTGTAATTATGTCCAAACAGAAATGACCCCCCCTCACACACACTTATGATCTTGACGGAAGAAGCCCAGCTTTTCTCTTTGAAGCAGGCGGGCTTGGTTGAGGATCAGAAGGGCTGCAGTCTGCTGCCAGAGGCAGGAAGGAGTGAAGAGCTCAGTCCAGACTTGTCTTCCAGGCTCACAGAGACCAAGAGGATGGGTTTTCATATTGCACAATTGCAGTGGGAAACAGCAGTGTAGTGACAAGCAAGCTTAATAAACCAAAACGAGACCAATAGGGTTGAAGCTGGATTACTTTTAGCATGAATTACAAATGAAATAACACTTAAATAGAAATGGTTATGTCTCATCTCAGGATTATTTTATATGCAGTAGGTACTGTATATCTACTGTACTTCAATGTTGACAAACTATGAAAAAGGCCTCTGAGAATTAAACCAAATGCAGCCAAGAAGCAGGCTTTGTGGTCTTTCGTTTGGGAGGGTGGGATCCCTGCAGTGGGTGGGATCCCTGCAATGGGGTTGAAGATGTAGTTTTTATTAAAATTCTTAAAACTTAATACACATAACTTTGCAACAGCCAAAGTAATGTGTATTATAAAATCACGTGGAGTGTATTATCACTTCAGTTTCAGTTTTACATTTTTGAATAGTTTTCTATAGAAATATCTAGCATATGTAGATTTCATTGGGAGTTTGAGGGAAGTGAAAGGGAGGGTATGGTCTGTCTAACTGCCTGTAGATGCACTTCTTTGTAATCAGGGGCCACCTAACGAGTACAGGCCTGAGGCTGATTAAACTAATCATCTGTGACTTGTTATAGCCATGATACCAAGATGTGGATTTAATGCAGATAAATTATGAACCTGTGCCTGTGCATATTATAGAATTGTATACAATAATCAATTCCCTATAGTACTTAAAAAGCCTGTATGACCAACTTAAGTTCTGCAATGCACATATTCATTAGAGTAAGAAACGGTACTCTTCAGGAAAGAGAGACCAAGTAAAGCCTAAATAGTTTGCATATGATGTGTTGATGTGCATATGATGTACATTACTACACAATGAAATGTGTAGATGTTTATTAGAATAGACGTTATCTCTTGAAGTCTCTCAATAATGGGGGACATGTTTTGTGTTGTTTGGTGCTCATGTGTTTATTACAGCTTATGTGAAAACCTAGAGATATGAAGCCTGATTTATACAGCTAAGACGAAAATGAAAGACAATAGAAGTGTTGAGGAAGCGAGTCTGGCAGTGCAGAGAAAATATCAAAAAGAAAATCGAAAGAAAAGTCAGCATACACTCCACCAACTTGCTTTAGGAAACTGGTTTGTTGGTGTGTGAGGTGAAATAATATTTTTTGTGAAATGGTTGATTAGTTATTTGGTGATGTTTAGAAGATTAGCTTTTGTAAAGCATTTTTTTCTTGATTTATAGACTTAATATTTTTTTAGTTGTGCCAAAAAACATCTACATCCCCTTAATATTTGAGTTTTACATAATTATTTTCCAAACTTCACTATACTATATCAGAAACAGACCAGTCTTTACTTACACATAGCACCAGGTTTTATCTTTTAATAATAAATCATATACTGTATAAAGTTAAGTAGCTTAAAACAGGGAGAAAAGGCAGTATGTGTGTGTACTGTACAGTAGCTTGGCAGATTAATTCTGTAATGATGTGCCAGGTTAGAAATCCTCTACTTTTTTACGTTTGTTTGAGGAGGCAGTGAAGATGTTATTAAATTCACCTGTTCTTGCCGAAAGCCTTCACAGACACAGCGGATTAAGTCAGACACATTGTGTGTACACATTACAAGCACTTTATTAATCCTGGAAACCGTGCACTGTTTACCATGTGCTGCTAACTGTGAATGTGGATATTTGATAGGTGCTTCAAACCCGATGGAAACTAATATCATTGCCAAAACAGGACAATATAAATGGCAGTCTCCTTGAAACAAAAGTTGTTCAAGCTGTAGGCGCTGCAAACAGTTTCCAAGTTTGTCCTATTTGCATTTGTGCATCGAGTATTCTAACCCAAAGGAGAAGCATACCCTTGTTAATGGGGCTATGGTGAAGGCGCCCATACAAACGTAAATATTCTTCACAGTAAAATACATGTATTGTATGCCAATGGTATTTGGTATTTAACTGTTCTGTAGGGGTAGGCAAAAATGAACAGTGCTGTCTAGTTAACAAATGGGTTGTCTTTTCCAGATGACCACAGGGTGACAGTATCAGACGAGACTGAGGAAGAATGTGCCTGTGTGAGTTTTAAGAGGGGTTTGGGTGGTTAGAAAATAGAAGAATACAGGAGATCTGTGCTCAAGGCCATTTCATTGGAATTGCTTTGGAGCCATAAAGTGCTTAGAGATCTGCTTACAGCAAGTGGACTGATGTCCAGCACATTTATAGTCATATTTGTAAAAGAAGTGAACCGCTGAAAAGATATGTTTACCAGCGCAAGCAATAAAACATTTGGTGTTGTGCGTTCTAATACACTGGCTCAGATGTAGATTTGGACCCGAGATTGATGGCTGTTGTATTGAGTCACTAGTGTTACGCCCACCTTTTCCTGTTTCAGTAACAGATTGCAGTTCTCAGTATCTGACATGACTAACCATTACATACTTAAATGATTACAATTGGGTGAGTCTGCTGCTTAACAGACACACTCAGCAACCCCATGCACAGTTTTATTTTACTGACAAATCTAATTCACTGTCTGAGGTAGCATTTTAGTCTTTATACTAACATAATATACTTAACACTTCCTTCTGGATAATAACAGAAAAAAACAGGCTTAAAAGCCCATACAGTATGTATGCATTTCCTTAAAGCAATGTTATGTGGTACTCATGGTATTCTGTTAACCCTTCAATTTCTTAGAAACTGGTACAACAAGAACATAAAACAAAAAATGATAGCTGATTACCATTGTATAACATGATTCAGCCTACAAAGGATAGCGTGTTTCAGTGACTGATTGTTGTGGTGATACTGAGGCCTACATCTTTTTTGATGGGTTAGCTAGATATTTTCCTCCTAGTCATTAACTTAAGTACTGTCTCTGATTGTTGGGGAGTGAGTTGGATCGAGCTCATTCAAGTAAGTATCTAGGTTTATTGTGTGTTTCACACAGCTGGTGTAAGAGGAGATACGGCTTCTCATGTTCATGGAACACACACACATTAATATCAGATTCCTTGAGCGACTGGGTCTCAGATACTTATAACACATCAATAAGTTCATCTCCACAATGACTGGAGAAGAGGTAAGTCTGGAAAAAGGCATTTTAAAACAAATGTACCTCATGATACCAATGGTAAACCCAGTGAGGGAAAAGTCTATTCAACTTCATTAAACATATAAGTAGTGGTGCATATAGACATTTTAGGTAATTTGGGGGTGCATTAACTATATGAGGGCCTTTGTTACAGTAGGCCACTGAAATTGTCATTGTTTATTGTTCATTGGTCTTGAATTCAATTTTGTCAGTAACCCACAGCCATCATCATCACCAACTGCAAAATGCAAATGAGCGGGAATGCTGAATGCTGCACATTGTACATGAAAGTTATGGATTTTTAATCTTTTATGTTTTGCAGGCAAGAGTTTCACATTGACAATCACAGTATTCACAAACCCACCCCAAGTGGCAACTTACCACCGAGCAATAAAGGTTACTGTTGATGGACCTCGGGAACCAAGAAGTAAGTACCCCAGTATTTATCAGTGTGCTGTAATAATAATAATAATAATAATGGACAAGGTTAATGGCCCTGCTGGCTTGCAAGTCAGGCTTTAGTATAATCATTTTAAAATCCTTGTGCCATTGCTGGCAAATTGCCTCACATTTTTACACAACTGGAAAACAAAACACAAATCTGCTTGTGTCGTGACAGGGTGGAGACAGTATTTCCAAACAAATATTTTGTAGCCTCATACTGTATTGGTGTAGGGTATCAGTATGCCCCCCCCCCCACCTCCTCACATTCATTTGACATATTGAAGGTATACATACTGTGCAATTTGCAGGTTACTTTTGGAAAATACCTGCAAATTGTATGTTTAAGACTTACATCTCGGAGATTAAAACTGCCACTCCCTGCTTTTTATTGTCATTGTATGAAACTCTCTGTTGAAGGATTATAATTACCAGTAAAGACAGAACACATCATTGCCTTTCTGCCATTGTTCAAAGACACAGGGTGTCTGGAAACACATGTCTGCTGGCTAGCTGAAATGTGTACGGGCCATTTCAGAATAAATAATCAGGGAATTGTGATATCCCCTGGCACAAACAAAAACAACACATCAAACTTGACAGTAGTATTCATAATAACCTTTGCATTAAAGAACTGTATAAACACTGCAGGTTGTCAGATTTGTAAGTGAGTAATGATGGCCTTGCTAAGGGTTTAAGATGTGGGTGTTAGCTCTATAAGAGGCTTCATTGAAAAAAGTGGCAAGAGTGGAGCAATAATTCGTTAAATGAGCTGGCTTATGAGTGCATACTGTATTATGAGTGATTATAAGAGTAGAGCATAATGTTGAACAACAGCATGTCCACCAGGTATGAGTATGTGTGGAGGGTGCTTTTGACATTTGTACTCTGTACCTTACAAGCATTATCCTATATGTCACCATGTGTACCTCTTAAGCCACCTACTGTACCAGGGATGCAAATTTGGCACTATGGTGCTAGATTCTAGCACCAGGGTAGCTCATATAGTACCAGCAACATTAAATTCTGGCACCAGTAGACATGTTTATTTATTTTTTTTAACTTCATAGCAACCATAGATGATGATAGTTTCTCATTGGGTCTGGACTATGACCCACCCACACTCATTATCATACACAGGAGAGAAGGTTTGTGTCGTGAGGCAAGTTTAACTGCAGAAACTGGTTGCAAACATGTCTTTACCTTTACACAATTAACAATTAAATAAGCAAGTCAAAAAGGTATGTGGGCAATAGTAGACTTAACAGGTAATGATAAACAATACATTTTTACGATTTTCGTATTCACAATCCTCTTCATTTTACTACAAAAGTTAAAGATATTTTGTTGATTAAACAATCATCATGGTTTGAATAGGTGCATATAATCACAGATTTAAGTTAAAACCAAATCAGTTGTTGCAGCTAATTGTAAATCGAATCCATCAATAAAATTAATCAACAATGTGCACAGCTTTCTTGCTAACTATCGAGTGTAGCTGAATTCATGAACTATTGTTTTGTTTATACAGTATGTTGAACGCTTGCCGTCTTCGTTTTCTTAATATTGCAATTTTGGTCTTAAGTGCTTACATATAAATATACAGCACACAACTGTGTCTAATACCATTTCTCACTAAAAGCTCATGGATGGCGGGGGGTGATATTGTAGGCTCAAAACATTTTCAGACACTTTCAAAACAGTTTAGTACCCCTGTGTACATAGAACATTATGGAACTGGATCTGTTCCAAACTCAAGGGTTAAACCTCAATTTAACCTTTCGGTTTGACAGTGGATCATACTGTCTGTAAATACTTTCTGTGGAATGACCAAATTACCAGATGTAGAGCCCAGTTGTTAAATACCGTACACACACACACACACATACACACACACAGACACATACACACACACAGACACATACACACACACACACACACACATACACACACACACACACACACAGACACATACACACACACACACACACACACACACATACACACACACACACACACACACACACACACAGAAAATGTAGTTTAGTGAGTGCAGTCCTAACGGTAAGGTTGGGTACAGTAGCAGAGTTACTGTTTTCCTTCTCTCAATACACACACTAAATAGCCATCATTACTTAATATGACCTTTGGATTGCTGTTCTAAGGTAAAGAGGGAAGTAAAGCTATCATTAGGTTTTACTAATGGGGCATAAAAAGTTTATGATGTCCATCAATGCCAGCTGGTCTGGCATGAAGCTGTTCCAGGATAAATTTTATTCATAAAAAATATTGTCATCTTTCCTTTTTTGGCTCTAGAATCAATGCTGTCACATCACAAACAAGTTTTTTGTTTCTTCTTTTCAATAAACACATCTGGCATTGGCAGTTGGAGCCACTTCATAACAGCACATGATCATCCTTCATTACCAGATTAAAAACTACCCCATGGTATCATTGATGTGCTTGACTTTGATCTCCCGCACTTCTGATTCATCTGCCTTGTTTCTAAACTTTCTTGAAAAGGATGGCGGCAGATTACTTCCAAACGCTAGATTATTGGGTAGAGTAAACACACAGAAAAAACCATAACAATTTCTTACATTTTCACTCTGTGCCAATTTAAATGCATCATAAATGCAGACAGATGCAAGAGGATCTTTTCGTGAATGTGTCATCATATTCCAAAGTATATGTCCCTTTCCTGACTTTATCTTTCAGCTAACTTCTTTGTTGAAAGACTGATATCATCCAACTGATTTTAGAACTACATATTTTACTTATACAATGAACACCCAGCAGCTAAGTACTAGAAGAGATCATGAAAAAAAATAGGGTTTATAGAATGTATGGAAATTTGACACAATAAGTGCATTTGACGTAATATGTAGTATTTATGTCTTTAAAAAAAAAAACATTATGATAAGTGAAATGCTGAGTTCAGGATAATAATACATTAATAATAACTGTTCGATGAAAGACTTTTGAAACACCTAACTTAAAAATGTACAAGCAGGACATAAACAGTAAATCATTGGGATTAAGAAAAATAACGAGCATCCATAGTAGGGAAAGGTAATGTTAAAACTAACAGACCTGAATAATTGGATCACTTTCATGAATTACCTTGTGCTTTGTGCAATTGGAGCTCAGTCTTAAGGTTTTTTTTGGTTGTTGATTGGGCTGTCAGGAGCTAGGCAGGTGGCCAGGCAGGAAATGACACATCAAGAGGCAAGTGTGTTGTGCAACATTTTAAGAGACTGATGCAAGGATCTGCTGCCTGTTTATGCATTCTTTAAGGAACAATGAGCATGACAGGGCTTCTTCTCTGGGATGCACGCTGTGCTTGAAGCCGAAAGAAAGAGTTCTGTGGAACAGAACACTCCAAATCAGACTCCTGCAGCACCACAGTCTGAGCAAATCCAGCGCCGGTGGGTCTATATAAACTATACTCATTCATGTCTAGCTTAAAATCCCTTTTCTGTTCCATGATTTATGTCAGTAAAGGCTCTTCATTTACAAAGAGGGGTTTTCTTTGCAATTAGACTGAACATTAAAAAAAAAAATGCATGTGAGTAATTAGGAGGACCGAAGGAATTTGGCATACCAGTACAAGCTCATAGAGGAAATCTTTAAGTAGGGAAAATAACTGAACACACCCTTTCTGTAATTCTCAGAAGCAGGAACATGTGGCCAGTGCTTGATACATTGCAAGGTCGGCACTATTTTTTCTAACATGAAAAAGGACCCACAATAAACAAATCAGAATGTTCATTTAACCCTTATACCAAGTTGCTACCACTATACTGCTACTGGACTACTAAAGATAGAAGTCATCATTAAAGAATTAGCAGAACTTACTCAGGACCAATTCAGTTTCATGCATTTAACAGAGTGCATATGGAACCTCAATCCCAAATAATAATTTAAAAAAATCCCCACATTATTTCTTACTGCATGAAATGATTTGTTTCCTAAAATGCTTTTTTACAAGATAAAAGTTAACTAAATGTAGGCAGTGTAGTGCTACTCGATTTACTTGTTGAGGTTGTCTAACACCTTCAAGTAATACATTATTTGTTAGCAGACCCATAGTTTAGTAGTACACCAGCAGTGATAATACTCCACTAATACTACTGGTATGCACTGCTTATGTATTTGACATGGAAATGACTTGTACTGTCAGGAGTGCTTGGGCTGTACAAACACAGTAACCGCACTGTATTTTAGTAATACTTTAGCAGTAGTCAGGGAAGGTGTAATATTAACAAGTTCCTTTTGTGAATAAATAGCCTACACTTCAGCAAAAGATTAGCAAATTTGGTGCAGTGCCCCTTCCAGGAAACAAGAGACAGAGTGAGCTCTCTCCTCTGACAGAGTAAATAAACGCAAAAAGACGTTTCTTTGCCCAACTCTATTATAGCTGGTTTTAATGAGAACCAAAACAAATAAGAGGAACTAGGCAATGGCGTAATTACATATTTTAAAACCTGTTCTCTGTTTCTCGAATAACATAATCCCCTTAGTCACTAAACCAAAATGCTCTATGAGAACTTGAAGTTGAATTAAAAGAAAATTGCTGACATCTGTTCTTACAAAGCTCCAATGGTTTTATTTTTAATTTACATTTCCAATAGACCTTAATAAGTCCATGTATTTGGACAGTAAATGACTTAACAAGACTAATTACTGGTTAAACGTTTTAAAATAAACTACTTTTTAAAACTGCAGTGTGCCTCTTTTCAGGTGTGCAGCTCAAATCATATACTTTTAAACTACTTCTGTTTTTTGTTGTGTTTTTTTTTCTTTCTATTTCTATTACAAACAAATTTAGCTTGTGTTGTCAGACTTTAACCTTGACCTACTGTTTGGCCTGTTGTGGGCCACAAGCTCATTTTTGTGTTGAAGCAGGCTGCACTTCATTTGCAGAATGAGCGTGTTAATGTTAATGTTTATAGAATGGTTTAACAATGGGCTTGTTACAGGTTCCACTTGCCAGTGTTTTATTATGATCAGGCTCTTTGGTTTCTGTGGTCTTTTCTGTGTGCCTAATAAGATGACAACTTTTGCTTGTTTTTGTGGTATGCCACTGCACGCAAAGCTGGGGTTACAAATATGTGAAGTTGTTTTTTGATGTTGTTAGAGTGAAGGATAATAGTTTGGTTTTGAGGCCGCTTAAACTGATATTAAAAATAATTCTGACTATTAGCCTCGATGGGGGGATGGGGCAGGGATTTAGAACAATAGAATCTTCAAAGCAGTTGTTTGCCAGTTTAACAGCCTTTGATTACCAAGCCCTCTGAAGTTGAGTAGCGTAGATCATTAGTGATGATGTTTTGCAGGAAACTAATAGCTACATTTCTGAAAACACTGAAAATAATAATTTTTAATATGGGGCACACACAGCATCTTTAAGAAAATGTTTTACCCATGTTGAAAAAAGAGCTCTGCTGTTCTTTCTGGCTAAACTATCCATTTAACAAAACAAAACAAAAAAACCTTTAGCTATTAAGAAAAGCTTAGGTATTTTTTCAACTTTAAAAAAAATGCAGTTCAAGCAAGGAAGGACATACCAAATTGTGTAAAAAACCAAAAAGAAAAACAAAAACAAAGATGTGTTCTTTATACACGCTACTTAATCAAACAATATTTTTTTGTTTGTTTGTTTTTGTTTGTAGGTGCTACTACAGTTTTTGAAAGTACACTGCAACTCTGTGTGTGAGGACGGGAAACTAAAAGCAGGATGTGAATTAGACAAGAAATGGATATTTTAGGCAATTTATTATTTTTATCTTCCAGAACCTGTAGGTGGCACAAACTGTAACTGCAATAATACAAATGATTTAAAAAAACCCCAAATCAGACACTGACCTGGTACCAATTGTACTGTCTCATTCAAGCCCTGCTTTTTATTACCTTTACATATGAGAACACTTTATTGACTTCAGTCTGGGCGAGACGCTACACTTTTGTAAGAGTTTACAAGCCAGTAAAGCTAACACATAGCCCAGTCTCTAAAAAATGGCACTATTTAATTCTGAGCAAATTGAGTAAAACAACCAAATGTGAATCAGTCTTGCAAAATTCAGGTGATGACAGGGCAGTGTGGGAGATAGTGTGAGACAGTTGTTAGAAATCAAACATCAGGCCTATCATTCAAACATAGTCCAAGTATAGACTTACGATTGTAAGTCGCCCTGGATAAGGGTGTCTGCTAAGAAATAAATAATAATAATAATAATAATAATAATAATAATTTACCCTTACGTTTGCCTTCAAACACAGTAGTTCAGTTGAAGAAACCTGTACTTGTGCTATGTCGATCTAAACCGAGCCCAGTATACTGGAGCTCCTCGCTGTTATACAGCTTTATACAGCTGTTAGTTTAAGGTAGCCATATTGACGGAGGACAACAGAAAAAATGTCTACTTCTATATTTAGAAATGAAAGGACATCATTTCTAAATAGTTTCTTTCAGGCGTCTTGCTCTTGATTGCTACAGTCTGCCTTTTTTTTTTTCTTTTATGAGACTAGAAAAACAATGGTCTCAAATAAAGTGTATTCTTGCAGGTTTCGGAAACCGTTTGTTCTGCAACTGCAGCGTCAATTAGTTTATGATCTTAAATTAATTAAATTACAGGCCTTGAAGAAGAAAAAAAAAATATTTGATTGACAATGAATCTGTACAAAAAATAATTTAAATGCTTTGTAACCGCCTCTTTAATTATTACATGTATCTTAGTTTATCTTTTTATATTATCTGCATACTTCAGTGCATTTTATAAGCTGAACTGAGTCCTGGAAAACTTGTATTGTCTCGTACATGGTTCCCATAAAGATTCTTGAGTGCGGTAGCCAGACAGTCTTCAAAGCTTTACCTCAGTGTTTGTTAATTCAGTGAGTGTTGTAAATGACATCACAGTGCTTGTCTTGAAGCTTGTCCATTTCTCGCTCTCTCTCTCTCACACACACACACACACCCACACAAAGATCTTCTTCCCTGCACACATAGTAATGTGTTTTTTTTTTTTTTGTTTTTTTTTACCTGTTGCTAGCAAGGTAAAAAAATGAGAAGGCTGAATTTAATAAAAACATGATTTTCTAGTGTAATTAGGTCCCCAGGGGGTCAGCTTGCACAACAAAACACACCAGTGATGATCATACTATATACATATATATATATATATATATATATATATATATATATATATATATATAATGTAATAAATAAATCCCCTCCCAAAACCATAACTGACAATAAATCAAATATTACAATAGGACTTTTTGTTGCACAACAAACTAAATTTCATTTGTCTCTAGACGCTGTTTAAGCATGCAGACAGCCAATCAATTTATAAAGCCCTTATACTGTAGTGTGTGTGCCCTTTCTTGGCCTGGTTTACTTCCTGCAGCCTGGAACGCATGGACCAGACATACTTCTGGCACCATACCACCCCAGCCTGGCTTGTTCCTTGGCAGGCAGCTTCTTGAGACCCCTGAAGTTGGTTGGGTGCCTGGTCTTTACCCTTTTTTTCAATAACTGCCATCTCTAGCCTTGTGCATCTTCAGTAAACGACAATTGAGAGGAACGGAAGTTATCAGCGAGAACTACCAGAGAGACTATACAGCAAGGATAGTTTATAGTTTTACGTGTTTTCAGGGTATTGGCGCAGCAAAAGTAAATCAGCCGAAAGCACCACTTTTAATTTGTAGTTCCCAACACTCTTGGGTGAAATGTAGAAAAAAAGTCAATACCTGTCATACAGTAAGAGAAATAAGTCGCCAAAGTAAGATAAAAATATCCTTCTCCTTCTTTTTTTCTTTTTTGTGGATTTTTGCAGACCCCAGGCACATTTATCCACGCATATGTATATTACACGACATCTGAGTTTAATGACAATTAACTTGTTTTGTCAACATGGAAATATACTAGGAAACACACTTATTGTAACATCTGTATCATTTATATTAATTTATATTAAACGATTTATTGGTATTTTAAAATGGACTAGTCGCACGCATCGCACACACACACACACACACACACACACACACACACAAAACTTTATTGGAGACCACAGGGAGTTTAATCCATGCATATGTATATTACAGGACATCCGAGTTTAATGACAATTAACTTGTTTTGTCAACATGGAAATATACTAGGGAACGCACTTATTGTGACGTCTATATCATTTATATTAAATGATTTAGTTCTGTTTTAAAATTGAACATTTGCTTGCAAAAAATATATAATATAAATATAAAAAAGGTCTGGCATGCATAGGATTTGATGAAACTATAACCTTAAGCTTGCAGGTGTGTTGAGTTACAGTCAGAGCTACACAATTAGTTGAGAAAACAAGCAGTATTTTGAAAGATGAAGTCAGCCAGCTGAGAATTCTCAGGACTTAACTTTTACATTTTGGAGATTTTTCGAATCATCATCATCATCATTCTGAGATTCTGATCTTGATCTCTGAAAAAATTTGGTTTCCTGTCAGTGTAACGCTCATTGTGGTCCCTATTGGCGCAAGGAAGTATGGTTCCTCTCGATACTGGTTGATGAGAGTAATGCGCTATGCTGAAGGATAGCCTATATATTTGGTAAAAGTAAAACATAAATAAATAAATAAATAAATAAATAAATAAATAAATACGTTAATAAATATTGAAATAATTGAATACATAAATCAATACATAGACATGTATATTTCTTTCTTTATCTAGATATTTATTTATTTTTCACTATCAGATATAAACACTGCCATTTAATACTGTATGAAATTAAAATAAATACTCAGCAGTTCTTGTTCAATTGTATATTAGTGAAGAGTTTTGTACATAAAGGTTGTCATGCTTTCATATATTTTGACTTTCAAATGAAAACATATTTTGTAACGACTCGGACAATTGCTTTGTTGCAGGACTTGTTGTCTGTTCAGTTTGTCTCGTCTGTCTTATATATGTTACGTGTATTGTAAGGGGAACGGGTCACGCCATTACTTAGCACGGGAAGGGGGAGTGAGTGAATGAGTGGGGAGAATGTGTATTGTTGTTTTCAGGAGTTGCAGAGCATGCATGTGGCTGGTTAATGAGGCGGACAGCGACGGGAAACAACGGGAGGTTACATAAGGGGTGCATGAGCCTGGGGACTGGAGACAGTCCAGCGCTGAACTTGAATGAGAAACTGTGGGTGTGACCGGAGAGAATATGCAGTGAAAGTGCCAAGACTAAAACGTAGAGTTATTATTTTGGTGCCGTGAATTCCGGCCCCTGACAGGAATTCTCTGTAGTTTCAAATAAAACTAACAAAACTAACACCGTCTACTACTTCCTAAACATGAAAAAGTCACAAAATACTAACTGAATGGACCAAGCTTATTAGGATAGTTTGCAAAATCAGATGAAAGCTTTCAATACAATCGGGATAATACATAATCATTATTAACAAAATCTTTTTAGTCTCGTTGCTTGTTAAAAACTGTAACTTTATTGCTATACTACTTGCAAATGTTGTAAAATGGAAGGACAAACTTTGTGGCATGAAAGCTAGGGCGTCTGCATTGCAAGCTGCATTGGAAGCATGTCTTGGGTTCGATTTGATTCCCACACAATGTATATATACTGCAAACTTAAAAAAAAAATATATATATATATTTTTTATTTATGTGTAATAAACACATTTTTGATATGAATGACACGTGTTGATATGAATGACACTTTCATTGAACATACATACTTTTGCACACATAAGTTTAACGTGCATATATATATATATATATATATATATATATATATATATATATATATATATATATATATATATATATATATATATACAGTGTATATATATATATATATATATATATATATATATATATATATATATATATATATATATATATATATATATAATATGTGTGTGTGTGTGTGTGTTACCCAATTTGTTTCTTCTAACTTAGCTTGTGTTTTTGATACAAGTTAGAATAAACAATTGGGGCAGCATTGGCCCCCATCGGCTTTACAGTTGTGCCTAATTGCTTTTTGCTGGGCAAGGTTGCCCCAATGGTTTCTTGAAACTTGGCTTGTGTTTTTGATATCTCCACATTAAATGGCTGGGCACTTTTGATAACTTGGCATTTTTTCACATTTCCAATGTGTTTTTGTTCCAGATTCTCCAACACCATTAGAGCTACAAAGATAGAAAGAAATATATACAGAAAGAAAGAAAGGGCCTGCACAGTTTAATGACAGACAGTAAATAAAAAGGTTGAAGCAGACACAAAAACAGGACACGGCACTGATGCCAAAATAAACAGATAAACAAAACAAGACACAAGACTAAACACTAACAAGTATCGTGCTGGCCCTCCAGGAGGATAGCGATTGTTTAAATTCAACCTCTCTCTCCAGTACCTCCTCGCTGTACACCTAACCCCCCAAGTGCGTGAAAAGGTGCGCTTTTTATACATCTGTACCGAGACTCAATTGCTAATCAATCATTCAATTGGAGTCTCGGTACGTCTGCACGTGAATTAATTATGTGCACTCCCGTGACCACACATTACATTTTAACCAGCACGTGAAGTGATTTGTGCCATCCTCGTGCCTAAATACAAATCTACATTTTTAAACACACGTGAAACACAGACCCTTTTATATCCTGTGTACCAATGCCTATACACCAACATTAACACACCACACGCAACATATAACAGACACGGGGGCGGGCACACTGCCACAGGGCCATATACTTATCCTTGTACCCACGATGTAGTGTTGGGTGAGCGTAGACTTTTACACTGTTTTTTAAACCTTTCATTTGATCTCTCCTCTTCAGGCATATGTGGATTGGTCAGACACAAACTTGTGCTAAAACCCACACAGTTGTTAAAACCAGCATGAACTCATTTCAAATAGCAATTTATGTTCCTTGTAATTTTAACAGGACTCCATATTATTTTGCATAGTCCCAGTACTTTCCTATTTCTAGACCATGCATTCCACTATAGATTTTGGCGGAAGGAACACCTTGGCTATGCAACCCTCCATTTTCTACTCAACAATGTATCTTTTATATTTTAAACATTTACCAGTCAGTAACAGCCTATTCTTCAGATAACCTGTACACCTTCAAATTACTTTTGAGAGGTACAAAATGTCTCATGTAATATTAGGGGTGTGCCACTTTCATTCGTTATCATTTTAAGCATTTACAATATATAGAAATGAACCTGGCACAAATACGTTATCTTTGTATGAGTGCTTTTTACTTAGTGTGTGGTTTATACTGTTGTTTTTCCATCTCTCTGTCTTTTACATGGAAGCTAGGATTTTAGGGACTTGCCATAATAACTCCATAAAATCAACCCATCCCTTGTTTTATTTAGCAGTATTATACTGGTATATATTTAACAGATATCCCATAGCTCTTTTCAGTGAGCTTGCAGCCAGTTCTGCAGCTGACTGAGAGAGGATTATCTCTGGGACCACATAGTGGTTCATTAGTTAGTTCTAACCATCAGAAGCTCAATTTAGACACTGAGTGGCACTTTATGTAAAGATGTGGCTTGTTTGGCTAAAGTTATTTCTATCCCATAGCATTTTAGGGCCAGGTAAAATTAATTCCAATGCCATCAGCTGGGTTCATTGCAGGCAAATCTAATTACACTTAAAAATCAAACCCTAGTGGGCTTGATTTTAGTCCATGCCTAGCAGAAATAATAGGAAGCCCTATAACTGCAGAAGAGATGACAGAATTAATATTAGCACTTTGTCTGTCTGGTTCATATGGGTAGGTTTTGTTTGCCAAAGAGTTACAGCAATTGTAACTTTACTGTATTTTATATTAATTGTACATCAATGAATACTTGTATCACACATTACAGAGGCTAACTGAAACACACTTGCATTGGGTACTGTATATCTGCTACTCCATTTGATCCAAAGGTTATAGAATCATGGTTCAGCAAGCATAGAAACCACCTAATTTAAATACATTCGCCCCCCCTCTCTCCCACAACTTAAAATTATGTTTGAAAGAGTCTGTTCCTCAAGCCAATGGCCAAAAATGTAATAATCATCTTATTTATCCATATTTCACGCTGTCAAAGACTTTTTTTTTTTTTTACCAGTCAGAATGTACTCGCCCAGTACGTTGCCCATACAATAAACAAGGCGAGCTTGGACTAATCAGATGTATCCTGCTTATAATTTGAGACCCATTTTTAATGCTGTTGTGGGAGTAAAACATACTTCACATGTTATTCTTCCATCCACGGGGAAAATAATGCCACGCTCTCTGCCATGTGCCGGGGTGGATACACTTGGCCAATGTTTTTTTGTTTTTTTTGCAGATACTGTTTGTTTGCAACAAGAGAGATATTTTATGAATTATGAACAATGACTAAAAACTGTCATTCATCTATTCCAGTCAGTATTGCAGAGCTCTGAAACACTGAAGAAGGACCTACTGTATTCTAACGGAAAACCAGCAATATAAAAGAAACTAGGAGTCTAGTTTCAATGCTTTTACTCCAGTCTTTTACCTGCGGTACTAATAGGCCCTATTCACAAAGCTTTACCTCAGAGATGTTTTTTTTTTCTGTTTTATTAAACTACATACCAATCTGCAGCTAATAATATCTCAGAAGAAAAACCTTGTAAAGAGCCTGGATGTTTAATTGCTGTTACACAACTTGTAAACAGCTCAGATTTCTACTGGGTTGTCTTTTTTTGATTCACACAGTTTTTAGTGGGACAGGCCCATGGATACAGTAACTTGGTAAAGATTTTATATCAGTTTCTTTGGTACTTTAAGGCTAACACAATAACAATAAACAAGTTGTCAAACATTAGCCCTTGCAACTGCCATATTGACACTTCAGGGACACTAAAGTACCTTACTGGTACTATGTTAGTGCTTTTCTATTAAAATAAATATAACCTATATGACTTTAGTACTTTAGTAGTACTTTCCTAACTAGTAGTGTGCTTAAAATGAGACTAATCCACAGCATGGTTATACGTTGATGCAACCCCTCCTCACTGCACAGACGAGTTCCGCCCCTCAACATAGAAGATGATTATTTAGTCAAAGTTCAGTTTTTTAACTTGTATGGTGTCAGTAAGTTGCAAGCTACATAAATTGAATACTTAAATCAGTGATATTTTCTTTTCCCGTCTCGTCAAATGGGCCTCTTGTGAAAAAAAAGCACCTGTTAATTTCAGTTTCTTTAGTTTTTTGTACGTCCCTTGAGTGTGATTGTGTCTTATAACTGGGCTGTGTCTGTATTGTTCTGTTCTTGCTTCTCACCCCCAGGACAGCACTGAAAATTCCTTTTTCTTTTTTTTTTTTTTTTTGCCTTGATAAAAACCTTAAATAAACATTATAAAAAAATATCTTGCTGAGTTTACGATAAGCTATATCTAAAGAGTAATTAAGCATACACAAAATACTGTCGATTTGAACCACGCTCACTCACTCATTATTAAATTAAAATACATGGTTTAAACTAACTTAATATTCATATTAAAATTCAAAGCTTGATGACACTCAAAGACTCAGCTACATGCCCTGTCTACTATGTGACTATGAAGATCCTAAGTGTCATTGCCCAGGGCATTATGTCCTGTCTGGTAGTTAAATTCAAATGTCTTGATTTATTTAGAAGTTATTTAATGTTACTGCTGACATAGAATCTTTAGGAACTCTGTTGATAATTAAACATAAACGCCTATATATATATATAATACATGTTTTTTAGAAGGAATTGAAAAATCACAGTTACAATGGGGTCAGATGAGTTGAATATACAGTACAGGGCATACGACAAGCATTTATTGTACCTTTTTATTTGATTCCTTTCTTTTTTATTATTCAACTTCTTTCCTTAATGTAATTAGGTTTTGCAAAATTGAATTTAGCTAGCACCCCTTGCCAGCTGGAGACAGGCCACCTCCAGCAAGAATTTCTCCTTCTTCCGTGGGATATTTACTTTGCTGCCATTCAGAGTTGCCAGTTCAGGCTAGCCAGACAGGCTCGCTCTTTAGAAATGCAGCTCTTTACTGCCTTTACTATTGTTTAATTATATTGACACAAACTTTGCCAATAGATCTGCACCTGCAGCACTTTTCTTTCTCATTTTTGCTGCCCCGGCTACTGTTTGTGTACTTCTTATTTTGCTTATGAATCCACACAGAGGTGTAGCCTGGGGAGGAACATGGAGGGCAAGTTGTGTGCTTGCCCTGCGTGCTTGTGAATTGCTGTATTCAGTGGCAGGGTGTCTTGTTGGGACACAGAACAGTTTAGGCTCAGGTATGCAGTCTCTTTTAAGGAACGATGTAATGTTTTGCATTAAAATTATATGCATGGCTGACAATAAACTGGCTCAGGTTTTCACTGCAATATACGCATACTCAAGCAGAAGATCCTATCCCGTATTACTGATTTAATATATTCATGGTTCTAGCAAAAAGATGCTAACATTTTCATTGCATTTTGTAGTGACGCCTTTTTTTTCTTTTCTTTTTTTTTTTTAATAATGGTCCAGCCACTAAAGGGAACAGTTCCAAGCTCACTTTTCTTGAAGTGAAGGATTCTGTTTCTCTCTCTCTCTCTCTCTCTCTCTCTCTCTCTCTCTCTCTCTCTCTCTCTCTCTCTCTCTGTCTCTCTCTCTCTCTGTCTCTCTTTTCAAGCTTTTAAATGTTATTTTGTAAAATAAAGTCATTCTCAGACGTACATACCGCTTGTGTAGATAGGGGTAGATAGGGGATAAACAAGCAAACACATAATATTTAACTTCTGTGACAACTGATTCTAAGCAAGCGCATTTAGTGCTGCTAAAAAAAAAAAAAAAAAAACAGGGATAAAAGATGGTAAAGCCTCCCCTGTTAAAGATACTTTAGTGTACTATAACTTTTTGGCAGTACTACAGTATAGCATTGTTTTAGTATGGGGAATGAATGTGTGTATTTGCTTAACAAGTATGCACATTCGTTTTGGCAAGAAACCGGTTTCCTTTTTTTCCCTGGACAACTTAAAAAATCGTACTGTAAGAGAACACGGCTGCATTCTCTCTCTTTCTCTCTCTCTCTCGCTGTTCGCAGGACACAGACAGAAGCTGGATGACCAGCCGAAGCCTGGTTTGTTTTCAGAGCGCTTGAGCGAGTTGGAGCGTCTTCGCCAGACCACAATGAGAGTCAGTGTCCCGACACAAAACCCCCGATCCTCCCTCAGCGCAGTGCCTACACCCTTTAACCCACAAGGCCAAACCCAGATCTCAGGTAAGGGGAGCGGGAGACACCTGAGAGCCAGGCCTCGAGTCTGATGGCTTGAAAGACGCTAGTAATCCTGCAGAGGAATATTCCTGCTGCAGTAGATTAAGTTCCCCTTTAATATACACCTGTTTAAAGTGGAAAACCAACAAAGGAACCTGTCTTAAAGGTGCTGTCTAGTGCTATCAGGATTGGGCGTTCATTATTTGTAGAGTATCAACTAGTCAAATTATGCATACCTATAGTATTATATACACATTTTCAAAAAGTAAGTAATATAACCACAGAGAAGGTGTCAGCCCCCCCAAATAAAAACCCTGACAGTATCGTTAAAAACATTTTTTTTTTTTACAATTTTATTTTTGTTGGCAGGAATTTTGCTGTCATCTTCTTATCTTGTGGTAGATAATGTAATTCATCTTGGCAAATGAAAATTCAGCTTTCACGGTAGCAAGCATTAAACAACTGAAAAAAAACCTGTGCACTCTTTTAAGTCAAATGGACTTAAAAGCCGAGAGACTTTGTCATTTTCAAATGAACAGTGAGATAAATGATCGCTACATCACGACACAAACAAGCGAGTCAATCAACCAGTTGCCTAATCACAAACATCAACACCCCAGCCCAGTGTGAGTGACATCACTTCAAGACAAAACACTCAAAGACCTCAAATGCAGCCAGAGGATAGGAAACCACACAGCAGAGACTTGCTGTGCAGTTTCAAAATACAAACTGCTACCCATATTGTAAAGAGTTAGCATTTAGAGGCAGACAAAATGCCCTTGGTCACCTATATTAGTGCTATATGTTAGATTAGATCAGTAGAAATGTAATCTGTGCTGTTTTAACGTTTTGTACATGGATTGTATTTACAGTGCCAACAGGAACATTGTTGTTTTGATTTGCAGAGTGCAGTATTTGCATATTAGACTGGCCTCTCCCTGTCTAACTTGTTTAAGCTGATCTGGGCAGAGTGCCATTGTATAAGCCCAATCCATTAAATATTGTTGTTGAAAGAACTGCTTTACATTACACCCACAGACAAACACTCAAGCAGTACTGTTTGCAAAAGGAGGATTTTAAAAAAAAAATCAAATAAACCTGGTTTGCTTTGTTATGAAATATTGACTTTCAAGGGAGGGGTTGTAATGCCCCCAGGTCTTACAATTATTGTATTCTGTAGTGAATAAGTAAATTCAAAACCTCATTATTTATATGGTATTTATTCTGGTAACTTCTATGAGTAAAGGTTGAAGGCGAAAAACAGTGTGGTGTACTTTCTGCCTTTAAGTTTTCATTTACTGTATTTGTTTTTAATAAAGTTTTTCCAACACATACATTCTGGTACATGGTTTATCGCTGTGCTTTCCTCACCAAATTTCTGAGAACATGTAATGGAAATTTCACACATCACCTGTTTTTTTCAAATGCAGATTCTGAGGTTTGAATGGTGGCGGTTGAACGGTCGTGGACTGGGCATTGATTTTTCATGTTTGACTGTTTAATAAGGGAATTGTTTGTTTTACATTTGTTATAATTGTTGTTAGTAACCACAGCTACAGTTGTTGTTTGTGTGTGAGTGCAGTGGTCTTTCTGATGGACCGCATGCTTCGGATTTGGAGGTTGGTTCAAGTGTTGACTGCTCTGGAGGAGATTTGCAAACCTCACTCAACAGCAAGTGTAATGGGCAGTGTTGTGTGATGCACTGCCAGTATGGATTCTGTCCCCTGTCGGTGAGATGAGATGAGGTTAAACGCCCTTTGCATTGTGGTTAAGACGGTCATTTGCGATACACAGGGTCGCCGGTTTGTGTCCAGCTTCTGCCCTGTTGCTCAAGCATACAGTTTTCCTGGAGATATTGTTGTAGGGGGACCACAGGCCTGTAATTTGAGGACTGGTATGGAGAGTGGGGGGACACTAAAAACGACCGATTTGCAGCCCACTGTTGACTGCATGCAAATATGTTTTGTGAAAATTCCAATTTGTAAAATACCAGTTTTTCCTTTTTTTCCCCTTCCAGACCCCAGACAGACCCAGTCATCTCCTCCCTGGTCGTATGACCAATCTTATACACCTTATCTGAGCCAGATGACTTCACCATCCATACATTCTACAACCCCGCTCTCCTCCACCCGAGCCACAGGGCTTCCTGCTATCAGTGATGTGCCAAGACGCCACCCAGGTAAACAGCTTTCCACTCCAGTGCAGAACAACTGTGCCAATAGGCTTTGTAGTGACGTAGTTAGACCTCCAAGCCTCAGCGCACTGGGTTTTTTGGGGGAGAAGATTTATTAACTACAACTAATAAAGATGTGTAGTTACTTCAGTAAAGGCTTACGAGATTACTGTTTTTTTTAAGTCATATTCATTTATTGGCTACAGTCTCAGGCACCTGTTGGTTAAACGCCAGGGAACTTTTACAATCTCACCAGCAGTAATGTACTTGGGATTGTAAATTATGTTTTATTCCTGCACAGCTGCTGCATAGGGTTTAGAGGGGTATCCAGTCCCCGTTACCAATTTGGGAAGGGGGTTAAATACGGCCACTTTTGATCTGCATTAGGATTTTGGTAAGAAATAATTTGTAAAGAAATTCAATCCTAGTTTAAAAAAAAAAACCTACTGTGAACTTGTATAACATGACCACTTGTGAAAGTGGTAATAACAGGGCTGTAAGTGGCACAAACTCCGAGGAAGCTAAGGAATGATTCAAGGTAATATGAGAACTCGGAAAGTAACAGTTGTAATAGAGCATTAGTTTAATACAGCTATAGACGAATATTTCTGCTTTTACTTGACTGCTCATTTACATTTTTAATGTCTGTGATTTTTTCTTTCATGTACCTGTTTGACAAACTGCCAGGTGGTTTTCTTAAGGGTTTTTCTTATTTCTTTTTTCACAAAGCCTAGAGCAAATGTTAAAGTTTAAATGACTTCTCACTGCACTGGTTCATTGACAGTCTGAACCCAAGCCAAGTGCCTTGTAGGATTTGATTAGTTTAGATTTCTTCTCTCTTTCATCTAAGAGGAGGGGAGGTTTGTTCTTTTAACAAACAGCAGCAAAGCACCTCGCGGTCCTAATGCCCACCAAATGCAATTCATCAAAGAGACATGTATAATACCTTATGTTCTCATAAAAAGTGACGGGCAGATTTGAACCCAGGCCTCACACTGTATGAGAAGCCCCCGATTCCCTTGACCATTCTTCGAATAATGCCTCCATTAAATAAAATAATAATAATAAAATAATAATAATATACTGTAGTTTACTGCAGTAAACTACAGTATAAGAAGAAAGTACGGTCCTTTGCAGTACAATGCAATATATAAATGTACCACATGGGACAAACTACCTGAGCAGTCACTATCTTGACTCATCACCTGAATTCTCCTTTGCATAACGTTCCCCTTAGATCTGCAGAGGAGTTCCCAGAGTTGTATAGCCTGTACATATCCAGCTCTTTTGTGTATCCCATACAAAGCTTTATTCAGCATGTGCATCCCTTTCCAGTGGCATACATTTGTGAAACCTATTACATGATAAAACGTGACCTACAATCTTTAAACGATATAAAATCAGTACTAAGAGAACTGGATTTAACTCTCATCTTAACCAAAAAGTTTCAGAGCTTGGCTACAATCAATATCCCTGTTTAGCAGATTTACTTTCCAATTCTGCATGAGTCAACAGACATTAGCAGTCATATTGCATGTTAATTTATCCAACATAAACAGCTTTCAGAAACTTTGTTGACCAGCCACAATTTGAACAGGTTCCAGTTTCTTTAATTAACTCAATTATGAACTGTAGTCTTTTCAGAGACAGGACATTGCAAACTGTATTGAAAATGACATCAAAAGATAGAACCGATAATCATGTAGCAGTTCTTTGGTTTATTAAATTGGTATTAAACTGCATTCTTTAAAAAAACACACATAACACATACAAGTAAAATTACAAATGTGAATGAAAATACGATATGATATTTTCTTGCTCTAAAAGGTCTTTTATACTTTACTGGTAGAAATACTACTTTATACTCTGATTTTGTGGTTTGGCAAGACTTACCTTAATTGAAAACTTTATGCAAAAGTTGAATTAATAGTTTCAATAAATTACAAAGAACATTCAATAATGTAAAAAAAACATGTGGTACATCCTTAGGCTCAACAAACTGCTCTGACACAGTATAATTCACCAACTTCCTTTATGAAGCTCTTACCTTTTTCCACTAACATGCAGATGGATTATCACAGAGCCTCTGCTAAAGCCTTTTTAGGGCCAAGGAAAAGTCACCCTGTCACTTTTTAAACAGAGCTCTTCTTTCCTGGAAGAGGTTTTCTCTTCGAATTGTAGATATCTGATAAACAAAAAATGGACAATTGTAATTGACCACACATGTTATCAAATGAACACTGCTGTGATATTCGCAGCACTTCAAACACTGGATTACAGTTCCCAAGGCAGACACTGAGACAGAGAAGACTCCTCATGATTTATGATAACAATATTGCGTTTAAGGACACTGTTTTTGGGAGGAAAGTCTTTATTTCTTTGCGGCCCACTGTTTTGGTAGCCACAGCCTATTAGTGGTTTTCAATTTTTAGAAAACCAATATAAGGACTAAAAGAGCAGATTTGCCCTTTTTCTTTGGCTAATCGGAGGCACGCAACCACATCTGAGGGGGCACTTGGCTCATTATGAATTTCATGGAAACTGTTTCCCTTGAAAGCGTTTCCATATGTGCACTCCCGATTTATCCCAACTTTTTCCAATCTGAATACAAACGCACACACACACATACTGATTGGAGCTAGTTCAGGGATGTGACAAAAAGGCTCACGTGATCACAGTGCCACTTGTGTGGCCTCTTTTAAAAATACAGTGTGCCGATTCTTGGCTTTCATCCCATTGTAATATCTGGTTTCAAACGGGAACTTTTTTTCAATTTCACAAACCCTTAATCAATGCAATATTGATTCTTAAGTTCTTCCAGATAGGGAGTCTGGGACTGCACGATCTGCTTGCGATATTGTGGTAATGTTAGTCTCAATCAGTATTTTAAACTTACAATTTAAAAATCAAGTTGATGAGAAAGGAGAGGGAAACTTAATGTTTTATTTAGGATGTTTTTTTTCCCAGTTTTAATAGTCTTTAATGCTCAGTTGTTAAAAGACCAGGCTGCTGTTTTTTGCTGTGTCCCATTTTGGATCATACTCTTCTGTACAGTGATTGCAGTTTCATGTGTGTTAGTAATGGGCTGTTTCATAGACTGGCAATTGATCCAAAATGGCGCAACAAAAACTTGGTGTGGGCCTCAGATATTGCTAAACCCAGGGCTTGACCTCATGTCATCTTGTTATGAACCATGACAACAGAAACACACATCAACTGTTTGGCATTGGTGCTTTTTTAAATTTCCTGGACCTTCCTGAATTATCCTGAGGTGGTAAACTGACATACTCCCAGCAGACATTTAACCTACTATATTAAGCGATTTAGTTGTTGCAGGTTCTGTGGACACCCATTTTATAAGTGTCAAAACAAAATGACCACAAACAAAAACACTGCAAATTTCATAACATAGAAACCTTCATCAAGCTTTGCCTTTAGTTTTCTAGAAATGTACTCTATATTATCTAATAAATGAAAAAAATGCAAATTGTAAGGAAATCCAGTTCACAACAGTAGAAGTTGCTGATTGGCAGTTAATAAGGATTTCCAGTGACTCCAAAGCTGACCCAGCAATGCTACTGTATTGAAGCAGCACTATGGGGGGAGTGGACAGAGCACTAAAGACCTCGAGTGCACGCTGATTTTAATTAGTCAGCACTGCCGTGCCTTATTTTACTGACCACACTCAACACGCAGAATTCAATACCCGGAATTATGCATGAGGTTTACACACACTGTATAATATATATATATAGTAATTCACAATATTTTATGTTTTATTTATTTTTTACTGTAAAGGATATGTTTTTAATCACATGCAGATTAATGTAATGTAAAGCATCCAGAGATGATAAAGAACAAAAGCAAGAAAAGTATAAATATTACGATTAAATACCAATAAAAACACACAAAAATACACAAAAATACAAGGGTGGCAATTTCTGGCATATTTTGGAAATTATTTCTACCACAAATTACTACCGGTAGAAAAATTCTGGCAGGGCAGCATATTGTGGCAGTACACCAGCGTCAATGGTGCATTTGGTTACTACCTCAATGCGATCAAGCAAATACCGGCTTCATGATTGGTGAATTCCTCATACTGTACAAAAACGTAACATGAGCGTCAGAGGTGGAAAGTTTAAAATGGTTGTGTAGCTATTGTTGATTTATTAGCTATATTCATTTCAACAGCTGAACTACAAAAAGGCGACGTTGCATGCAGGTGGTGGGATTCTGTTTTCCTCAACTTGTAATGTGTCTTTGGATCATCTAAGAAAAGGTACTATTGAGAAGTATCTTGACAGCGCAGTACACAAAAACAAGAAAATCAAACTTGAAGTTCAGGCTAAACAATTACCGAACAAGCAGGTCACAATCACAGGATTGTTTAAAAAGAGCACAGAAAGTAGAGAAATGTCAACACGTTTGAACAAGTGGAAGCCTTAGTGCAGCAAACATACCCATACAACGGCTGGTCAATGAAACATAAAATATGGTGAATTACTATATATATATATATATATATATATATATATATATATATATATATATATATATATATATATATACACACAATCTAACTTCATTATAACGAACCCCCCTGGGACCTGGAGTAATGTTTGTTGTATCAGGTTGTTCACTATAATAGGATTTGGCAATTTGCTGTATCAGAATAATGAAGAAATGCCCAAATTATACAATATACAGTAGTTCTTTCAAGACAACTTCACATTGATCAACATTTAAACTGTGTATTTAAAAAAAAACAGTGAAGAAATGAAAACAATAAAAAGTACACTTACATGCTGAATAAGTAATTACGTGCCCTTTCTCTTTAAAAACATATCCAGCATAGATTTGCTTCATATTTTTCGTGCTTTTCTCAATGCACGCTGTTTCAATCTTGTTACCTCCTTACGTCTGTTGCCATCATTGCAGTTTGTGTGAAGATGGCAACAGTTGCATACGTCACACGTGATTTGCACTTTAATTCGAATTAGGCTACCAAGGTCTTTGTTTTCACTGAGAGAATAACACATTCACACTGGAGAAAGTTCAGAGATTGTTTAATCCAGGTAGATTTTGTAAAAGTGATCGTTCTAATAGGGCTAATTTCCATTGAAAAAAACGGTTCTTGCTGCATGGATCATTAAAAAAGGGGGTTCGTTATAGTGAAGTTAGACTGTGTGTGTGTGTGTGTGTGTGTGTATATCTATATCTATATATATATATATATATATATATATATATATATATATATATATATATATATATATATATATATATATATATATAGTGAAAGACTGGCTCTTTGTCAGTTTTCCCTCCTTCAAATAAACAATTTGACACCAGGATGCCAGTAGCGTATGTTTATTGTTTACAGCAACAAAACAAAATAAACAAAACAGAACATAACCCGGTCTCAGGTCCAATCTAAACAGAAATGTTATTATCAAATTACGAGGCAGGCTAAGCCTGTTACCTCGTTTCCAAAACCAAATCGCAATCCAATCTCTTTATCCAAATACCTTTTCCAATGTTTTTGTTTTCCAGTTTTCAAAATAATAATAATAACTCTTCCACTCGTTTGCTCTCCAACTCACCAACCAAACTCCCTCTCCAACCCCCCACATACACATGTCTTTTAAAACATAACCAATTACATCATTAAACAATTACCAAAACATTAAACCAAACAATTAACTGGTTGTTTTGTTGTTTGGACGCATGTTAATAATGTTTGTTTATATACATTTATAGAAGGGGGGGGGGTGATTTGGCATGTCAGCGGTACCACCAACCTTATATATCACATTCGCTGCTATCACCTTACTTGCAGAAGGAAATTTGAGTCCCAGTTAACAGGTAAAGGCTAGTACGTCGATTCCAGGCAAGCAAACAATCGCATCTATGCTCGGGGCAAACTATCCAGCTAATTCAGCAAGGGCGAAAATGATGACGGGAAAGTGCACGTTTTTTAATTAAAGAACTCAGACCAAATGGAAAGGTTGATTCTGCAGACTTCAGAGGCTTGGTGAACGTCCTGGACCCACGATACCAAGTACCTAGCAGGAAACAATTCTTGGAGGTTATAATACCACAGATGAACAACAAAGTAAAGGCTGAAGTGAAAGCTGAATTGAAGACTGCTAAACAAGTGTTAACGTATAATGTACACATCTACATTTTACAATAACCCAAATGATTATTAAAAAATTATCTGTATAAGCCTGACCAAACTTTTATTATCCTGTTATGAACTATATTAAACCATTTTTATATGTAAAGAACAGACACACAGAAGTTGGTTCTGTACTGGTGCCATTTTCTAATATGCAGAAACATAAAAAAGGTTCTCATTTCAAATTTCTTATGGTTTATAGGATAATAAAACAAAATATTTCCATCAGTATTGAGGCTACATTGCTCAAACTCAATATTGTGGTGTGCACAGGGGAAGGCGGCAGCAGTAGGGCTGGTAGGTGACGTAATCACACAAAAAGACATAAGTCCGTTATACGCTCCTTGCAAAGGAGCCGGGTTTTTTGTACAGTGGTATCGGCGCTCTGCTTTAGTGTGAGCGGTCCCGGGTTTGCACCCGCTCTCCGCCTGTGTGTGGATTGCCTCGCCCTGTGTGATGCGCCTGCCTGCGTTAACCGAGATCGCTACAATATCAATGTTTTCGAGGTTCTTGGCACTTTCGCCTGTGCTGACGCAGCTGACATGGGCCCATCGTGCACACCTGAAACACTGCACCTGAAAAATACAAAAAAGGAAACTGAAAAGTTTTGCGGAGTGCTTTCTTTACTATAGCTAAGTGCCATGTAAGGGAGTCCCACCAGAAAAAAGCACGCAATAAAGGGGCTTACTTTATTATTATTATTTGTTTATTTAGCAGACGCCATTATCCAAGGCGACTTACAGAGACTAGGGTGTGTGAATTATGCATCAGCTGCAGAGTCACTTACAACTACGTCTCACCCGAAAGACGGAGCACAAGGAGGTTAAGTGACTTGATCAGGGTCACACAATGAGTCAGTGGCTGAGGTGGGATTCGAACTGGGGACCTTCTGGTTACAAGCCCGTTTCTTTAACCACTGGACCACACTGGACTACTGCACGCAGGAGGCTGGACCACACAGCCTCCTGCGTGCAGTAACATGTTGAGCAGATACAGTCTATAGGTCATTTTTATTATGTACTGTTTTTAGGTGTAGTTGAATAAACATACATAATTAAAACCTGTCATCGCTTCAAATCAGCATTGTTTCCCTGATTATAGACGTGATGTACTTTAGATAAGGTTGAGATATCTGTTACTCAGTTGTAGTATAGTTGGTCATGTTGTCCAAAGTGCTTTGTGATTGTGATCTACTGTGAAAGGCGCTATATAAAATAAAGATTGATTGATATTTAACAAAGACTTATTTGGTTTTGCAGGAGCTTCAGACTTGAGCCCGTTTTCAGACCCCCGGCAGTTTGAACGACAGTTCGCCGGCCTGTCCTCCCTCACTGAGAGCCGTTTCTCCAATCCCAGGATGCACTACCCAGCCACCTTCACCTACACGCCCACCCCAGTCACGTCAGGCATGTCACTGGGCATGTCCACAACCACCCACTATCATACCTACCTGCCACCTCCTTACCCTGGCTCCACCCAGAACCAAAGTGGACCTTTCCAGACCGGCAGCACCCCCTATCTCTACTATGGCTCTTCTGGATCCTACCAGTTCTCCATGGTGCCAGGAGGAGACCGTTCCCCTTCCAGGATGCACCCGCCTTGCACAAGTGCCTCAACTGGCAGCTCCCTCATCAACCCCAATCTTCCAAACCAAAACGATGGAGTTGATGCTGATGGAAGCCATAGCAGCTCACCAACTGTGTTAAACTCAAGTGGAAGGATGGATGAGTCAGTCTGGAGGCCATATTGAAACCAGCAAAACTTTTGTGAACCTTAAAGAACCATCAGCTTTAGCGAACCAGCGAGATAATATGAGAGCAGTAACATATCAGCTTCGTAATTTTAAAATGTAAGGGTTTTAAAGCACAAACCAAACTTAATAACCCTCTTTCAAGAAAGAGGCATGTTAAACTACAAAATAGCCTTATATATAGCCTTAATGGTACAATTGAGAGATTAAACATGGTACATAAGACTTTTAATGTTGATCTGCAATGGTACTAGATTTCAGATTGTTCTCACAGCAATAAAGAGGAATAGAAGAGATCAAGAGACTTTTTGAAAGAATATGGAAATATTTATGGCATTCCACTGCAAATCCAGTTGCTGAAATTGCAAATCATGGACAGGTCATTATATTAATAAGAGCAAATGGGCCAAGGGCTTCCATTTTATTATTGAATTTGACTCTTGTTTGTCATGTACATAGAGTTGTGTTCTATTTTATAAATGCTGTTTAGTTGAGCGTTTTTTATATATATAATTCATAAATGTAATGCTGCACATTTAGCACTGAGTGCCAGTCTTTGCTTATTTTATATATGTAACAGAAATTCTGTTCATTTTAAAGGTACCAGCTTAAGTGTTTGTTTATTATTTTTTCATAATTTAATTTTTAGTTGCAAAGTTGGTACTGAAAAAAAGGTAACGCCTTTTAAAGCCATAAATTATTATAATGTATTTGATAATTAAAACATTTTAAATAATGTTTGAAGCATCTTAGTTAAATTAATAGCTTATTTTCTTTTGTAATTTAAAATATATATTGTTATTTTGTGAGGACTCAAAGCAAGGGGATCATTTAAGTTCATTATGTTGGACCACATATTTTTTAAATTAAGTTAAAGTGCCATTTTAGACAGAAGGCCAGTACGCTACCAAGGTCAAGCACAGAGTTCCCTAAGCTCATAAGCACAAGAACTGGATAAAGTATACTCACATGCTTGGTATGAATGGTATCAAAGCTTTTATTACTGATTTTAGCATACAGCTTGGAACATATCTAGGCCTTGTTTGTATCATATGAAGGACATAAGTTCTTTTAATTCATACAGTTATATGCTTGGCATCTCAAAGCCAACTTAATGCATATGAAAGTCGCAAGTGAGGCCTTAGAAGTTCCAGCTCTGCGTAACGAAAAGCACTTACTGTTTCAGAAATCTGTGGTTAGAAGATCCTGGGTTTGAACACCAGCTCCTCTTCCACTTACCTTCTGTGTTGCCTTTAATACCTTGTGTCTCTGCACCACCCTATTGTAATTAGGTAAATAATTAATTTAAAACATTATCAAATATATTCATATTTATTTTGCACACTTCCGGCATTCGGACACCAATTAATGACACCAATTAAAAAAACTTGTTTCTTCAAAAAAAGGAGAGTTCTTTTTTTTTGTGCAATGTCTGTTCATGGGAATGCTCAGTAGTACAGTTCTACACATATTTGTTCAGTCCCCTTAATGACAGACCTATAGCATCTAAACTGGTTATTCATTTGGCTGTATAATGTGTAGGTCTCATTTTGATAGCTGCCATGAAGTTCCACGTGAAAAAAAAGAAAGAATATGGTATTCTTATTTATTGCAATATTTACACACTAAAAAAATGAATAACCATCCTAAGCCAATGTTACTTTTTAAGGTCTGAATATGTTTTATGGATTTTGTACTGTGTATTTTGTTTTGTTTTGCAAAAAAGCAGTAATACAGTATGCCTGAATACGCTTCATATGAGCATTGTTTAGTATTCTCTGGTCGATTGATGATGTCATTGCTTTTATTTATTGTCTGTGGTAGCTAGACGTGTACACCATGGAATTGGAGTACTGCAAGGGCAAGCTGTTACCTATTTTTTAAAAACAGGTAGTATATTTGTAAACTTATTTTTTGTTATTGCTGAGAAAGTCTTGTGAAATATGAATATGTTTTTGTATACATATAAAAAGTAATTTTCTAAAGGTTCTGGACCAATGTAATTTAAGATGGCTGCAGGCAGCAACCTGGGAAGCAAATGTAAGGATTGTTTTGTTTGTTTGTACAGTCAAGCACTTCATTGTCTAGGTGGAATTATTACCAGCCCTGTTTACTTCCTGGGACGAGAGGCTTTTCATAAGGAGTTATGGACATTGCTTTTCAGAAGGAGCTATGGACATTGCTTTTCAGAAGGAGCTATGGACATTGCTTTTCAGAAGGAGCTATGGACATTGCTTTTCTTCATACTGCACCAATGCATGACTCAAAGTTTCAGACCAATAAGAAATCAGTACTGGTGACCCAGCAGTAAACTTTTAGCTGTATGTAAGTAGGTTTTGTTGCATTTGCAATTTCAATAAATGCTAATCAGGCAAAATGAAATATGCATAATCAGAACTTGCTTTGCATTACAGTTGCTTCAAAAGATTACAAGAGCATTAATTCTGGAGATTATGCTGTGTCATATTTCTTATATGCCACTGTCAGTCCAGTTACACTAAAACATAGCTGAATATTTTAAACAGAAGTGAAAGACTATATTCTTGCCATGACCAAGAATACCAAAATATTTACAAAATTAATATCTGTATTTTCATTACACCCCAGAGTTGAGACATTCTTCAACCATCTTGCTTTCTGAAACCTTGAATACACCCCATTTTGTATTTCATATTTGTTGAAAATTGTTTACATATTGTTTACAGAACTGTTAGCAGATAACAGCAAGTAACTCTTTTCAGTGTATTACCAAACTAGAATATATATATATATATATATATATATATATATATATATATATATATATATATATATATATATATATATATATCACCCAACAACCATACTGTTACATAATAGCTTTAATTTCTCTCATTGAGCTGTTTCATAGATACGCTTACCATTCTTGCATACTGCTGGAAAAAAAATGCATATTATGTAATATTTGTGTAAACATAAGCTTTTTTTCATTGTCATTGTCAAATAATTGCTTTCTATGCATATACTGTACCGATGCAATGTGTTTTTATTGTGCCTCAGACACCATTGAGTGTGAATGAGTTTGCTCCTCCAAATGATAAGGGACTAATAACAATTAGTGAGATTGTCTGGCATTTTCTCATGATTGTAACATTTATTGAAGTTTGGATTTAAATAAAAATGGCTTTTTTGGTACTGACTCATGATAGTAGAACTTTATGTTTGTGTGTGTGTGGTGGGGGTGTTAACAGAATTTGTACTTCAATGAACAGATTTCCTGCAATTAATTGACAGGAAATTGGTCACTGGAGATTCTGCAAGCTTTTAGTAGACTTTATCTATTTTAAAAGAGACAGCAGTACACTGCCAGTCACAGAAAAATAAATATATTGGACTGACCCAGCTAGCTATTTACAGGCCTCAGATAACACTCCTAGCAAAAAAAGCAGCTTTTATCACATGCATGATTCTTTTGAATCTAACTTTGAGATTTTGCTAACTGAATTGTTATCTCTCTAATTAACAATAATCCATTAAATGAAAAAAATGTAAATAGTGAAATATTGAAATGTTGTTATTACCATAATGCTTTCCATAAAGCGGTTAAGTTTTGTTGTTTGAACCCCCTAACTGTTTTGCTATGTTAAATGTTTTTTTTTTTAAATCATTTTAGTCGTTTTAGTTTCACTCCCTCTCTTTTAATGTAGCTTCTCTATCTGTCTTTCCAGTCCCCCTGTCTATAGAAAATGAAATTAAATTAAATTTTAAATGCAACGCAGACTCTTTTGAATCTGATATTAACAGAAACCGTCTTGTCGGAAAGGAAATGTTTTTGAAAGACACCTCTTTAGTTTTGTCTTTCTGTGTTCCAGCTAATTTTAACCATTCAGTTTTGTCATAAATGATGTAAGTATGGTTGCTTTAGGGCACTATACAAAGTGGATAAATCACTTTAATCCCATGATCCCATCCTTCGGATGAGACATAAAACCAAGGTCCTATTGTAAGTGACTCTGCAAGTCTCTGTAAGCCACTTAGGATAAAAGCGTCTGCTAAATGACTAATTAATGATAATAATAATAATAATGATCCACAATCTGCGTTTTCTTAATACGAAATGTCATACCTGCTTAATATCCTACTATTTGTGCTCTCCGGCATTCTCTTGATTATTGCTGTCATTATTATTTTCCAGTAACTAATGTCCCTTTTCAACCATTGGGTCTGTTTCTAAATACACTCCTACAGTAGCTGAATTTCTAAAATAAGGTGCTTTGAAAAATGACCAACAGGGGTGTGCAGATGTAATTTCTGTCTGCACCTCAACTGTGGTCCTGTATAGGGATTTTCCATTAATTAACCCAAAGTTGCAGCAGAGGTACACATTACAGTTGCACACCTCTAAAGAACATGGTCGGTGCTTCTAGTTTTGTAGCTAGCTAGAAATTAAGTTAGGAGACTGGCTGTCAGGTTGCAGAGGCGGTTAGCCTTAATCTCTAACTGGCCACACATTGCTCCTGTGTTAGAATGTTTCACATAGCATAACAATTTTGCAGGTGAATTATGTTTGCCATTAGGAGAGTTGATCCTCCTTCCATTCATGTTCTTGCAATGTGTACCTTTTAGATTGACACCATGGTAAAATAAATAATGTATAAAAAAATCTAGTTTTTTTCTGCAAAAAGGAAAAAAAATGGCCTTACTGTACAAAACCAAAAAGAGCATGACAATGGCTTGAAATACTTCAATCACCATAAAACATGGTGCTGAGAACATACATTTAATAGTATTCTTGCTTTTTCATTTGCATATGCTTTAGCAGCAGTCAAAAATATATTTCAGGGTTTACTTCATTTCAAACCGTTTGACCGTTATAGCACATAGGTACACAAACAATTATTTTTGCACCCATTAAAAGGGCTGGTTTAGTCACAGACTAACTACATGTGTTCCGTAAATTATTGCATGGGGTTGTTTACAGCTTCTCTTTAGCTTGCTGTCCACCATTTATCAAGTGAGTTGACAGCTCCGGATGGAATGGGCTGTGTATTTAAAGCTACAGTAAGCATGACATCCAGATCCACTGAGCTCTGGCAGGATTTGTGTATAGTTGTGGTCAAGATGAGGAAAGAGACCTTGCCAAGGCACTTAGTTTGTCATAACCTACAGTTGGGTGTTTTGAAATCTACAGAGCGTACTGGGTCAGTTCAAAACAATCCCACTTATATACAGCTTGTAACACCCATGAAGTTTACTGATTAAATTTCCGGTATTGCAAGCTAATCACAGGCTGTGCATGTTCCTAGAAGTCGTTGTAAAAATTTCAGTTTCAGCAACGGTAGGAAAAATAAATTATCCACCAGACTATGACCAAAAATTGTAGACTAGGACTAAATATTTTCACTAGTTATTTTGAAATGTGAGGTCTACCTGGAATTAACCTCATGTGGACAGAACTACAGAAGCAGTTTTTGGTAGACCCATTTGACTCCTTGAGACCATATATATATTGTCATCCTTAAATGATATGTTAATCCAGCTGGTGTTTTTTGTTGCCTTGTTCATTTTCCAATATAATAAAAAACAGAGACAGAGCAGATGATTTAGATGCTGTTATTAAGGTCTCCTGCTGTTCAGATCATTCAACTAGACCCCTTGCGAGTAAATTAGCCTTTGGAGTCAAGCTTCTAATTGCAGGGAAAACAGTAGACTGATAAAAACAAGGACAATGTGTACATGAACACATTAAAACAATACAGTTTAATATGATTACACTTGAAGTATATAGTGGTACATATGTTAGCAATGTTTAATAATTGTAATGCTATTTACAGTATGTATAAATATACACACATATTTTTACATACAATTACATTTTTTTTTTACATACAATTACCCATTTATACAGTTGGTTTTTTACTGGAGCAATCTAGGTAAAGTACCTTGCTCAAGGGTACAGCAGCAGTGTCCCCCACTTGGGACTGAACCCACAACACTCCGGTCAAGAGTCCAGAGCCCTAACCACTACTCCATTAGACCAAAGCCGAAGAGGTGTACAATAACAGTTTCAAACAGAACTAGAAGTTGCAAGCATCCAAGGAGTTATTGTGAAATATAAGCATTTTGATTGGTTGCTATATGCCTGTGAAGTTTCAAAAGTTTTTGTTCAAGTGTTCATTTTATGCGAAATATATGCAACTAGAGTAATGCAGAAATTTGATTGGCCCATGGCAGACATGTTTTTTACTGTAGCAACTTCATTTGGGCAAACTTTAAAGAAAACCATACTTGGATCATGTATGCAAAGTTTTGCTTCAATCAGATTAATTAAAATTATAATTAAAGTTCGGGAGGAGGGGCATGCACCAATCTCCACGTCACCAAATTGAATCATTCAATTTACACGTCAGCAATTAACTCCTGCTAGCATTATAAATACCCTTTCCACTTACCCCTTGTATGCGTTTTGATTCATTTGTAATCATTCAGTCATGGACAACATTTTGGATTACTGCGTTTCGTCAGACGACGAATTGTTTGCTCATTCCCCGGAGCAGAAATCCCTTACTTCGATACAACCAGCTCCTCCCGTGTCAGGAGTATCCACTCAAAGGCAACTGCGATCCGCAGTTGTTTCAACACCAGCATTTTCAGCCCAGATGTCCGCTTCTACATCTCTTTCATCGGATCCTTCACCTGTTCGCCGCCGCAGCGCTAGATCAGCACAACATTCTGTCAATCTACTGTTCGCCGTAGCTCCCGCCTATATACTAGAGCGGCTCCACCTTCAGACATCAAAAACTGGACAATCCCAAAGCTTCAACAGTTTCTCCGCAATAAAAATATTATTTTCAAATCGACAGCACGTAAGGAACAACTATTTAACTTGTATTTATCTACTCTTCAGGTTTCCCCTCGTCGCAGTCGTTATGATGAAACATCGGATCGTCGCTTTCCAGTTCCCTCCGCCGCTCCCTCTGAATCAGCCTCTCAACTTCCCGAAGACCCAGTGGGCGGAGCTACCGCAGCAGCCGTCTATCAAAGTCTCACACAGCAGCTCCTGGGCAAGTGAGTACTGAGACCTTTTTACAGTCAGAAGCAGCTGCTCCCGCAATCCGTCCCGGGTTTTCAGTGTCTGCTGCGGGTGTTCTACAGGCCCCTGCCTTGCCTTCAACTATATCCTCCCAGGTTACTCTCCTCAGTCCAGACGTCCAGCAAGCCACGACAGTCACTTCTAGGACCACTTCAGATGTCCAGCAGGCCCCATCAGTGGCCCCTTTTTTGTCTAATTCAGTCCAGCAAGCCCCTGTCCAGGCCCCTGGCCCCTGCAGCCACTCTGGCCGCTGTGAGCGTCCAGCAGGCCCTCACAGTGGCCCCTTTCTCGTCTAAGTCAGGTGTCCAGCAGGCCCCTGCAGCCACTTGGGCCACTGTGAGCATCCAGCAGGCCCCCACAGTGGTTCCTTCTCTGTCCAATGCAGGCGTTCAGCAAGCCCCTGCATACTTGTCTTCTGCCTTTCCAACTTTGGGTGTCCAGCAGGCCCCCACAGCCCCTTCCTCACCTTTTGCGGGCGTCCAACAGGCCCCCGCCTTTCTGTCCAATCTTTCCTCTATCCCAGCATGCCCTTCCTCCTCCACAGGCTTGCAACAGGCCCCTCCTTTTCTTCTTTCTATGCCCAGTTCCCAGCAAACCCACACAGCAGGCTCCTCACTTCCATCTCAGCTGGGCCCAGCACTTTTTTCCTCTTCTTTCCCCTCGGCTATGGGCGTCCAGCAGGCCCCCATAACTGCACCCTCCTCTTTCACTCCCTCAGCAGTTGGAGCTCCCCAGTTTCCCCCAGCTGTCTAGTTTCTTAATAACCACCCTTTACTTCCTCCCTCAGCAAGTTCTGGTTTTTCTTTAAACAATGCTGTTGCGTTGCCTCCTCCTGAAAACTCCCTGATCTTCAACCCCAAGCCAGTCTCGCTTTCTTTGCGCCACCGGATTTTAGCAGGTGCAGATATTAACTTGGTTTCCCTCCTTACAAATACCCTAGATTCAGCCAGTACCAGGGTGGTTCAGTGCGCAGATCTTTCAGTTACCCTCAAAACTTCTGACCCCCGCTTATTCAAAACTCTCACCATTTCTGAATTTATCCTAGCTTTCAGTCATTTTAGAGATATCATCTGTAAATTCTATCCTGACCGGCGCCGTGAGCTGGATGATTACATGTCAATTATTCTAGACCTTTCTGTTAGATTTGGAGGATCACACTTCTTTCGAATACCACAAAGCCTTTTCTGCAAAAGCCGCTGCTCGTCTCCAGCAATGGAACCAAAGGATTTATTGGGGAGCCTTGGATCAAGATTTATATTCATTTCTTCACTGGTCTCTGGCTGTTGGCATGCTCCTTATGTAACTCCACCGCTCACCCACCATTTCCTGCTCCCTTACTGCCCCTCAGCCCCTCCCCCCTTCTGTCCTTGTCTCACAATCCCTCTTTTTCTTTCAATCCTTCCAGGTCTAAGGACGGACGCGGCCGTAGTATTACTTTTTCTGGCGGCCGTCAGATTTGCAATAATTTCAATGAAGAAGCCTGCTCCTTTTCTTCCTGCAACTTCCTCCACATCTGCAGCCACTGTGGGGAAGCACACTCACGATCTGTCTGTCCCTGCCAACCCAAATACTTGGCCCCCTCTATAAAAACCAAACCGTCTATTGCTAATTTTCCAAAATGACTGCTAAAATTTCTTTCTACACCTGTCAACACTCAAGCCCTGGCCACAGAGTTAATCAAGCACCCTGACCCATCTTTTGTCTCTTATCTTATTAACAGTCTCACTAAAGGGTTTTCCACTGGTCTCTTTTCCTTTCCCACCTCTTCCATCAATTGCAATAATCTCCAATCTGCCATTTCTGACCCTGACACTGTTGACATTTTACTAAAGAAAGAGTTAGAAAATCATTTCATGATAGGGCCCTTTGAATCTCCTCCTTTTCCCGTATTTCACATTAACCCCCTTGGCATTGCAATAAAAAAATATTCTGGCAAAAAGAGACTGATAATTGACCTTTCTGCTCCTCATAACTCCTCTACTCCCAGCATCAATAGTTTAATTCCCCATGAAGATTTTTCACTACAATATGCAACAATTGACCATGCAATTTCATTAATTAAAGTCGCCGGGAGAAATGCAAGGTTGTCCAAGGCCGACATCTCAAATGCATTTAAAATCATGCCCCTAGATCCTGTTCTATGGCACCTCTTTGGAGTACAGTGGCGTTCCAATTTCTTTTTTTCGGTTCGTTTGACTTTCGGCTGTAGGAGCAGCCCCAAGATTTTTAACACTCTGTCAGAAGCCCTGTGCTGGATTCTTCTAAACAACTACCACATTCCCTTCCTGCTGCATCTCCTGGATGACTTTCTCCTCATTGATTTTCCTCACGCTCCACCTGCCCAGAACATCACCATTCTCAGATCTGTGTTTTCTAATCTAGGTGTCCCCCCAGCATCAGAAAAAACTTCGGGTCCTCTCACTTCCATTGAGTTTCTAGGCATCATTCTAGACTCGCAATCTTTTTCAGCTTCACTACCTCAAGAAAAAATAGATCACATCATATCTATCATTTCTACTTTCCATGTAGGTCCTCCTCCTACCAAACGTGATCTCCTGTCCCTACTAGGCCATCTGAATTATGCCATGCGGAGAATTCCTCAAGGAAGAGCTTTCATCTCCTATCTTCTCCAATTAGTCCCATCTGTCGATTCTCTCCATGATGTTATATGTCTAGACTCTTTCTGCCGCGAGGATCTCCGCCTTTGGGAACTCTTGCTGAAAGAATGGAATGGAATTACTTTTTTCTATGATGACTGCCTCCTGCTCCCTAAAGACATTCAACTCTTTACAGATGCAGCTCCTTCCCTCGGCTTCGGAGGATACTACAAGGGGAAATGGTTTTCGGCTACATGGCCCGAAGAATTCAGCATCATTCCCTTGTCTGAACAGTCCTCATCATTGTACGAAATGTATCTGGTGGCCGTAGACGTATTTCTTTGGGGGTCCACTTGGGCCAAAAAGTCTATCCTCATACACTCAGATAATTTAGCTACAGTCCAAATCATAAATAAAGGTCGCTCATCTTCTTCCCCTTTAATGAAAATATTCAGATGAATTACCTGGTTATCTGTCTGCCACCAGTTCATTCTTAGAGCCCAACACGTTCCGGGCCACCTAAACCTAATTGCTGACTCTCTTTCTCGTTTACAATTTCAGAAATTCAGATCGCTTGCTCCAGAAGCCGACCTGCTGCCAACTCCAGTTCCTCCCTATTCAGACCTGATATTCCCGTGAATCATCCTCTGTATCCTCTGGTTCTACAAGCTCAAGAGACAGCTCTTCTCAGTATTGCTCCCCGCACCCTGCAGACGTACTGGTCAGCTTGGAATTGTTTTAAACATTTCCGGTAGTTTCATCCTTCATTATTTCCCTTCAAAGCAGAGCTATAAGAGTATCTTCTATCAAAGTATCAATTGCTGGTATCTAGTTTTTTCACAAACTCATATTTGGTTTCCCTAGTTTGACACTTGGTAACGCTCAGATTTCATTAATTTTGAAAGGGCTTCAAAAGTCAGAATCACCTTCCCCCCCCCAAACCCGCCTACCTATCACTTTTGACATACTTTCCCAGTGCATCCGCTTTATTCGTTCCGGTTACTCATCTCAGTTTTTAGACAAAACTCTTGAAGCTCTGTTCCTCCTAGCTTTTTTGGGGGTTTCTGAGGTGCTCAGAATTTACAGCAAACTCTTATAAATTTAACCCTCAGATCCACCCGTGCATTTCTGACTTGTCTATACTCTCCTCTGATGCACTTACTTTTTTGCTCAAAAGAAGTAAAACCGATCAGGAAGGAAAGGGATCCCTAATTTATCTGTTTAAATTAAAATCCCAGGTAAGCCCCTATGAATCCCTTCTCTCTTTTTTTCAACTCTGCCTTTCTCAGGGTGCCACAGCTTCCGACCCTTTGTTCATTAATGAAAACGGAGCTGTTGTTAATCGGCATTGGTTCATTTTCCACCTTCACCAGATCCTTTCCAGAGCCGGATTCTTAGCCAAACAGTTCTCTGGTCATTCATTCAGGATTGGGGCAGCTTCTTCAGCTTCTCGTCACGGAGTTCCAGACTGCATTATTAAGCAGCTAGGTCGCTGGTCTTCTGGGGCTTATCAAGGTTACATCAACACAAACATTGTAGATCTTAAAAATGTTTTTTCTAAGATATGCTCTTAGTACCGGTAACCCTGTTTTAGGGCTTGTCCTTTAGTGAGCTAATACTCCTTGTGGCATTGAGACTTGCTTGTTCTTTTGGGGTCTCTGCCTCGTCCTCACGGCCAGGCGTGAGTCCTCAAACCAAGTTAGGTTTGATGCCAAATTAATGTTTTCTACGGAAATAATGTTTTTTTTACAGCTATCGCATACATCGCATTTCTTTTAAATAAATCGTTTAAATCAAATAAATTTGTGTGATTGGTGTTTTGTCCCGAACTACTGAAATGAAATTTATAATTAAAGTTCGGGAGGAGGGGCATGCACCAATCTCCACGTCACCAAATTGAATCATTCAATTTAAACGTCAGCAATTAACTCCTGCTAGCATTATAAATACCCTTTCCACTTATCCATTGTATGCGTTTTGATTCATTTGTAACCCACCACCTTCCCCATCTCCACCTCTTAAAATTAGTTTAATTTTCCTATTGGGGGGGATCTCTGCCTCGTCCTCACGGCCAGGCGTGAGTCCTCAAACCAAGTTAGGTTTGATGCCAAATTAATGTTTTCTACGGAAATAATGTTTTTTTTACAGCTATCGCATACATCGCATTTCTTTTAAATAAATAGTTTAAATCAAATAAATTTGTGTGATTGGTGTTTTGTCCCGAACTACTGAAGCGGTTTTGGAGAAGACATTTGTGTGTTAATTACATGGCCGCCATACCACTGAACCAATCGGCATCATTTCGAGCACCGTGCATCTTGGACAATCCCTAACCATGTATACCAAGTTTCAGAACTCTGCGATAAGTGGTTTCTGGCAAGAAGATGTCTGTAAATTGTCCAAAATTTGTCATAAAATCCAATATGGCTCCCAAACCACGTGACCAATCGCGTTCATTCAGCTGTGGACATTAGTTCCCATTGGCGTCTACAACTGGCGTGAAATTTTCGTGCAACAATTTTCATTTTATGCAACTTTAAGGTTTTGTTGGCGGAAAGATAAATAATAATAATCTTAACAACAACAATAGGCTTCCCAGCCAGGGGTTTGAAAGCCTAATTATTTGTGTTCAACGCTGTAATTCCATCTCAAGGACCTTCTGCTTCAGTCTCATTATTTTTATTTCTAGATCATCTTGATGGAATTATACAGCATTTTAATAGACCCTGCCAATTGTTATTCTCAATATATCATGAAATAATGGTATGTTCAATTTTTCTTTAAATGTCCCTGATTAAGTGGTGTCTGAAGGCTGTATAAAACCAGCTGAGCATATTTTATAGGAGGTAGAATGGTTGACTGTTTTCAAAACATGACATCATGTTCCCAATGTCTGCTGAGCCTGCAGGACTTGGACGTATCATATTTGATATTGAAATGTTTAAGTGTTGCAACTGCTAATCAATAAAAAAAGGTCATTGTACTAAGGAAGCACAAGGGCATAAGTGGTATTTCAACAGTGCAGCTTTTAGAAGTCATAAACACAAATACTCTCCACAACATTACAATTGCAGTACTAGGACTATGTTAATGTAATGAGGTAGGCCACACTATAGACTGTACACATCTTTAGATTGAAAACTTTAACTGTTCTCAATGGGAGCTGTATTGCTATTTCTGTCGACCCAGATTTTTTTTTTTCCAGGGTGTCCCTCAATAACACTTGTTATAATCCTGGGTTCTTGTGAATGCAAGCTTTAGTTCCAATAGATGCACCCTTGGTGATATGGTGGTTTTGCCTTAAGGAGTTACATATGAAACCAGACTTTATTTACCATGTGCTTTCTCAGCCATTACATTACAATAGTTTTTGGTTTTTGTCTCTGTCTTTCATGCCCTATAAAGAGTAATTCTTCTGGAGAGGGTTTTATGACGTTAGTCTCCTATTCAATTGTGTGTAGTGCTAATATTGCTACAAGAGACATAATATTAGTAATTTAGCAGCCGCTTTTATCCAAAGTGACTTATAGACTGGGGGGTGAACTATACAATACAACAGGACCTCGGTTTTACCAGTACATCTCATCCAAAGGACAGAGCACAAGGAGGTTAAACGACTTGCTCAGGGTCACACACAATGAGGCAGTGGCTGAGACTGAACCTGGAACCTCTTGGTAACAAGCCTCTTTCTTTAACCACTGGACCACCAAGCCTCCTATATGTTTCTTATTGGTAGCATATATATATATATATATATATATATATATATATATATATATATATATATATATATATATTTTTTTTTTTTTTTTTCCCATATATAAACACTTCTTTGAGTGTATATATTTGGGTGACAGTGGTTAGCTTCTGGGTTTCATTTGTGTAATAAATAAAAGATACAGAAACTAGCTAACTGATCACAAACTCAGACAGTGAAATCAACACTCCCTGTTTTATGTGAACTTGTTATTTAGGCTTCATTCACAACAATAGAATTCCTAACAGAATCCAACGGCTGTTCAGTTTTAGCAACTGTCTTTCATACCAACATCTGGAATATTAGACAGCAGTTAAACTATATTGGTCTATTGGCTTTCCACTTCATTTTTCTTGGCTTAGGGCTCGTACACACACAGCCTAAATGCGGTTGCGAATTCGCCTCTTGCTCTTCATATGGTTTAAGTACACACACAGTTCGGTTGCAAAAGGCAGTAACAACCGCACTATTTAATCCTGTTCGGAACAAGTAGTGAGTACGGTTATTAATTCAGTTCAGTTTGTTTATACGCAGCAACTGTGTGTGTGTATCAAAAATGCACTAAAACAACTGCAGTAGGTGCTCGGTGGATTTCTGCACAAGTTTCTGCAAAATAAATGACATTCACAATGTTGAAGCCAAAGTTCTGCATAAACTGTATGACCTGCACTGGATTCTCCAATTAACCTTAAATTACCTGAGTGAACTTGGCACACCTGTATCATTATATGTGTAATTGTTCAATTACAGTTCAATTACACACCTTTCCAAGCTTAATCATGCACAGTTCTATGTTGTGTTTTACATTTAGCGAACATTCTTCTCGTATTTTTAACCACTTTTAGTGACCCCATTTGTTTGAAAAAAACTGTTATATAGCATGTTTCTGTATTTGTACCTGTAATTGCTGCTTGGTAGAATAAACAGAGTTAACATACAGTGCTCCACTTTATAACGCTGTAGTCGGGAGCCATAGTTAAGAGACCGAGTTTGTGTTCTGCCTTTATAACGAGAATATGTAAGTTATCTGACAATGAATTAATTGGGCTTGTGGTATGTAATTTAAATAAAACAGGCGTGTTGGAGAAAAGTTGTCAAGTACAAGATATAAGATTCTCAACTATACATAGATGCAATTTGTAAACAAGGGGTGTTATTACTGGGACGTTTGAAGTAAGTCAAGTGCGGGAAGCTTCAGTACTGCACTGCAGGGAATTTACACCTTCAGTGATGGCGCTTATGACTCCAGTTAGGGGGTGCTATATATACCACAGAAGTAACACATTAGGAATCATTTATTAGCGGTTATTTACTGTACAATATCTAAACATGATTAATTATGATATTAACAGTATCATGATTATAACACTGGAATATAATGCACCTTTTGATATTACGTTTCATATTATGACTTACAAAAGGTAAAGTTTTATAGCTTAATTATTATTATTATTACATGATTATGTATTTATTTATTTATTTATTTTAAACATCTAATTTATTGAATAATATTAATAATTTCCTAAATGTGTTTATAACAACTTTTATGGTCTATTATTTATTTATTTTTTTTATGGACACTTTATTAAAAATATCTATGGGATCCTGAAACTAAACTGTTGCCAAGACATTTGTCTAATTGTTTCTTTTTAATTTTGCTCAGTTATGATTAATGATGTAAAGTTAGGGTTGAAAGCAATATAAATTGTACATATTCTTAAAAGATGAATTAATATTCTCTTCCACCCAATGTAATCATTGTTTTAAACGGATTACAGTTATTTTATCCACCAACGAACTATACTTTGCTATGATATATTGTACACTGTTACAGTGCACCCATTGTTAATTTAAATTACCCAAATTACTTAACCAAGTATATTACCGTCCCTCACGCTTGATCCCTTCTAATAGACACACACTCCAGCTTGTGGTCTTGTTGTGGATTATCTTTTGTCTGCGAAAGGAATGTTGACATTGGAACTGCACACTGCTCCAGGATCATTATACAGTATTGTCAGATGACGTTCCAGATCTGGATTACAATCCTGCTGCAGCTCTCATTAAAGAGATGTCCTTCCACAAGTGTATGCAACATCAACACACAATAAACTGACTTGGTATTTTTTAATGAATCACGTTTGCTTGCAAATGAAATCCAGAGCTTCCTGCACGACAGGGTAGCAGTTTCACATCACTGTTGTATGATCTTTCTTTTCATGCCTGTGTAAAGGCACTGTTGAGTTTTCACCGTAAGCACTGGGTTTCTTTTAGCTCTTTGCTGGATAAATATCTGATGTTCACAGCTCAGCAACAGAGACAGTACATAAGAAGAACATAAGAAAGTTTACAAACGAGAGGAGGCCATTCGGCCCAACTTGCTCGTTTGGTTGTTAGTAGCTTATTGATCCCAGACTCTCATCAAGCAGCTTCTTAAATCAACCATGTCATACGCTTTGTAATTATCCATTGTCGATGTTGCATCCTCAAAAAAATTAAGCAGGTTATTTAGACACGATCTCCCTTTCCTAAAACCATGCTGACTGTCTCCCAGGATACTGTTACCATATAGGTAATTTTCCATTTTGGATCTTATTATAGTTTCCATAAGCTTACATATAATAGAAGTCAGGCTTATTGGTCTGTAGTCACCTGGTTCGGTTGTGTTACCCTTTTGGTAGAACAGTATTATGTTTGCAATTTTCCAGTCTGTCTGTACAACCCCTGTCTCAAGAGACTGTTGCAGGATCTTGTCTAGCGGTTTGTAAATAACTTCTTTCATTTCCTTGAGTACTATTGGGAGGATCTTATCCGGCCCAGGGGATTTGTTTATTTTAAGAGCTCCTAGTCCCTTTAAAACGTCTGCCTCTGTTATGCTAAAGTTATTTAAAACTGGATAGGAACAGGTCGACATGTGGGGCATGTTGTCGATATACACCATTGTAAAAACTTGTGAAAAGTAATCATTAAATATATTTGCTTTTTTTCTCTTTGTCTATGATTTTGCCATTTGTATCTCTTAGGCATTTTACTTCCTCCTTGAATGTTCTTTTGCTATTACAATATTGGAAACACTTTTTGGAATTGGTTTTAGCCCCCTTGGCAATGCTCATTTCTATCTCTCTCTTGGCCTTTCTAACTTCTTTTTTGACTTGCATTTGCAGTTCCAAGTACTCTTTCTGTGTACTTTGTTCTTGGTCCCCTTTAAATGCTTTTTTTTTAATAGATCTGTTAAACCATTTTGGCCATTTTGTTTTAGATTTTGATTTGTCTATTTTTGGGATGTAATTGTTTTGCGCCTCTAGTACTACATTTTTTAAAAATAGCCATCCTTTTTTGTGGATGTTTTCTCTATTTTACTCCAATCTACTTCTGTTAGTCTCTGTTTCATTTCTTCATCGTTTGCCTTTTTGAAATTGCAAACCTTAGCTTTAGTCGTTACTTTTGAGGTTTCAACTAGCACAAGACCATGTTTGCCAATGGTTCTCTATCCTCTGTTTTAGTTATTGTGTCTTCTAGTCGGTGCATTGGCAAATTGCGTTAGGAAGCAGTCATTTGTCATTTCTACCATTTCAATTTCGGCTGTCATGCTCCCCACCAGGTTTTCCCATTTTATATGGGGGAAGTTGAAATCCCCCATTAGTATGGTTTCTCCTTTGCTACATTTCAAATGCCATTGTACAACAGATTATTTTGCTCGGTGTCTGAATTTGGCGTGCTCCCCTATTATTATGCCCTCTGAATTTGTGTCCATTATTTGACCCATATTGATTCTACATTGTTTTTTCTTCCAGATTTAACACCTGGGCTTCAAGACTATTTTTGATGCATAGCGCTATCCCTCCGCCTCTTCTGTACTGCCTGTCTTTCCTATACAGTGTTTACTCACTAATATTATATTCGTCTCAATCACTCTTGGATAATCAAGTTTCTGTAACACCTATCACATCGTAGTTACTTGTTAGTGCAGTTAGTGCAGTAACTTGAAGGTGAAGCCTTCCTATATACACCACGATTTCAGCCATGCATTTAGATTATTTATTTCCAGCTCTCCGTATGGTCCTTTGCAATTGCTGGCAGTATCCCAGAAAATATCACTGTTTTGGTCTTGTCTTTTAATTTCCTTTCTAGCTCTCTTAATTTGTTTTGCAGGGAACTTGGTCTGTCTCTTCCAATGTTGTTTGTACAGATGTGGACGACTACTACCGGGTCGTCTCCTGTTCGTTCTCCTGTTCGTTCCATGTTCTCAGTGATGTGCGTGACAAAGGCTCCTGGAAGGCAGCACACTGTTGTTGTAAGGGGGGTCCAGACTGTGCACTGAACTTGCTGTGTTTCTCAATATGGAGTCCCTGACAATCATGACCTCCCTTTTTTTTGATTTGACCAGCACTGTTTATGGGGTCCTGGATGATGTTCCTTTTGTTCTCTTGATGATGGTTTTGATCATCTAAATTTTTGTGTCCAATTTGTATGAAGTTTTGATTTCTGGTGGTTGTGTTTGACTACGGTTCTTTTTTCCCTGTCTGCCTATCTGAACCCAGCTGTTTTGACCCTCTTCTATCTCTTTTTTCTGTCTGTTAGGGGTGTAAACTTCCAAGAATTTCGGGTGTGCCAACTCTACAAACTCCTGTTGCTCTGTTATTTCGTGCAGCTCCATTTCTAGCATACTTACTCGTTGAAGCAAGTCCTGGATCTTGCAGCACTTTACACACACTTGGTTTAGCTCTGCTGGGTTTTCTCGGATTTCCCACATCATGCAGGTGTCACAGATTACTGGCTTGAAGGCCATGTTATTTTTTTTTTTTTTGTAAGTTTAAGTTTAGTTTCTGCAGCTGTCATCCTGCTTTCAAATTGCTTCTAAACTGCTCCGCACTTTTTACGAAGCACTTCTCCACGCTGTCGCTCTCCAAACTGTCCCTGCTCAGAGTCCAAGATACAGTGCAGCGGACAGACATACAGTAAAATGACAATTGGATTCCATAACCTATAACCAACCAGGATATTTCGAGTTGCCTGTTGGTAGCAAGGTTAAAACATATAAAATGTATTCAGCTTTCTTTCATCTTGTGTATGGGTTTAACTGGTTTGTGAATGCCATATGGTTGCCATGTAGAGAGGTCCTCTCTTGCATGAGTACATGAAAACAGTGATTTTTTTCTTTTGTTTTGCAAGTCAGTATAAAACGTTCTGGGAAATGGTTTATTTTAATATCACGTACTGATTAATACAAGCTGATTTGTAAGTAGATTTATTTCAGTTCTTCTCAAATGGTAAAATACATCAATCAAAACCATTGACACAAATATTGTAACATGTAAGATATATATATTAAACTGCTGACACATTTGAGAAACTGAGCAGACATTTTACTCGTAAACACACACAACAAAACTTCAAAACTGAACACGTTGTCTAAATCTGTGGGTATTTTGTGCAATTGCCAACAAACAACACTAATTTATGAAAAAATAATTCCACTCCTGGAAACTCAATCAGTACCACTTAATAAACTTTTTTAAATATGGGAATCATGTATCTACACCTCTGGCCAAAAGTTTTGCATCACTCTCTAGAATTAACTAATGAAACCTGCTGAATAACGCTACGTTAATATATTTAATTACATACCGCTTTGTAGTTTTCCATATACAACATAAATCTGACACAAATTGAAAAATGTGTCATTTCGAAATCATAGAAAAACAAAGAGTAGATGAACACCCAAACAGCATAGCCGAGGTGCCGGCCAACGGAGCAAAGCTTAAATCAACAAAGAAAAAGGGAAGCTGCACACTCAAACATACTCCTAAAAGTTTTCAAAATGTATTGACAAAGAAACCAACGTTTTGTCTGCAAAGCCTTTATCAGGGTATAGTGAGCCACTAATAGAGTTTTTTTTTTTTTTTATAGACAAAGTAGCAGATGCTAACAATCAACAAATTAAGAAGTCATAATCAGTCTACATAATTGATAGTTGTATAAAGACATAATAGATTGAAACAAGTTATTAATTAAAGATAAGTATAGAATCACTTGGATAATGTTGTGTAATTCATCAATAGAAATAATGCAAAAGATAAAGCTAATGTATAACCAGTTATACTTTATAATGGATAATTGTAACACCTAATCATCAGCTTTTAAAAAAACTAATAAAAACTAAATGAAATTAACAAATTAACAAAAACACAATCTTTATTATTGATCTGTAAATTACCCCAAAAAATATATATAAAATTAAAATGTATCATAGAAGAAAAACAATAATAATAATAATAGTAATTTAAAATAATGGTCTAAGATCGAAATCAATATTCATACCATTATGAATAAGAGTTTTTAGATTATGGATCCAAAAAGCTTCTCTTTTTAAGAGAAAAGTATCAAAATCACCACTCCTCCTTGAAAATTCAACCTTTTCTATACCAAAATATCTAAGAGATGAAATCGAATGTTTGGCTTCTATAAAATGATCAGCAACTGGATATGTTTCATTTTTCCATCTTATCGTGCTACTGTGTTCAGCTATTCTAGTTTTAAGAGCACGTTTAGTTTTACCGACATAAGATTTAAGGCACTGGCATTGGATCAAGTATATTACTCCCTTTGTGGAGCAAGAGATTATACCTTTAATAGGAATCTGTTTGAAAGAATGGCATTTCAAAGTCCATATTTATAATTCCCATCTGGTATAAGTGTTAAGAGTACTTGTTGAGGAGAGGGAGGTAAATCAGTTTTAACCAGACGATCCCTAAAATCCTGTCTTCTTTTTAAAACAACAAGAGGGGGATCCAAGAACAGATGTGTCAAATTGCTGTCCAATTTTAAAATGTGCCAATATTTATGTAAAATTCCATTAATTTGTTCTGAACATTTGGTATATTTAGTGGAAAAATTTACAGAATTGTGCTTAGTTTTAGTTTTATCTTGTAAAAACTCTGTTCTTGATTTGTGAGAGATTTTTTGGGCAGCAACAACTGAGACATTTCTCCATGTATCCCCGTCTCCGAAATCTTTCTTTCATATCCATGAAAAATCACAGTCTCGTTGACAAATGCGTTTAATTCCACAGAACTGGCTGTAGGCTAAACTGTTTTTCAATGGAAGAGGATGGTAACTATCTGATGTCAATAAACTATTACGGTCAGTGGGCTTTTTGTACAAATTAGTATATAATGTATTGTTTTCCCTAATAATCCATAAATCTAAGTAGTTAATTTGCTCAAAATTGTATTGTATAGTAAATCTTAAATGTTCACAGCAAGAATTCAGAAATTGGTGGAATATTAAGAGCTCCTGAACACCTCCTCTCCACAAAACAAAGATATCGTCTATGTATCTTTTCCAAAGTAAATATTAGGCAAAAAATTGTTAATTTGCGGATTGTTTCTCTAAATAGCCTACATATAAATTAGAAATCTAACATGAAATACTGCACTACTATTATGACTTCCGGTAGACTTTTGCTATATCATTTTGTAATTTCTTTGATTACAGTTTTTTCTAAATTGCTAAAGCAAAATTCCTGAAACTATTAGCACAATTCTCAAAACAGTTAACACAAACACAGAAACTGACTCCTCATTATCAAAACTATCAACACATTTCTCTGGTTAACACACAAAATGCTACATTCTAAACCACCTGTATGGTTCAATTAATGCAATTCCAACACTTTAATACAAGTTTCATATGTGAGTGTCTTGTTTCCAAAACCCATATATCTGTATGCTGTTGTTCACAATTAATGCTTACACATGGAAATATAAATTTCACAATTTATCAATCTCTAATCAAATGTCACTTGTGCATAAAAGGTTGATGTTACAAATTGTGCTTAAACATGAAACTGGCAGGAGAAGGTGGACAAGTTGGTGGATGTGGTCATGGACATGGTCATGGACATGGATGTGGATGTGAACAGAGGGGTGATCACAGTCATGGTCGTGGTATTGTGGGCAGACAGCCCAGACAAGTGAGACAAAAGCGTGCTGCTGTCTCAACTGAAATACGAGCAATTGTCATTGATCATGTCATCAACAGAGGCTTGACAATGAAAGCAGCTGGGTTGATAGTTCAACCAAACCTGAAACGATCCACGGTTGCATCTATCATCCGTACCTTTTGTTCTGAGAATCGATAAGTCAAGTGCATATTACAAAACATACAAATATATAATTATGAGCATGTTTTGTGTCATATTATCATACTTGGCAAAAACACGCAGACGTGGCCAAAACATAATTGGACAGCGTGCCACTGTGGATGTGCCTGGGCAGCGTGGAGGGAACATAACTATATGTGTTACCATCTGGCATAAACGGTGTTGTTTGTTGCAGTCTATTGCTTATCGCATACAATACAGAGCAACTGCTAGTCTTTCTTTACTCAATCACCTTGTCCAACCCGATGCAGCAATGTGGGCAGGAAGACAGGTCACAACATTTGTCATTATTTGGGACAATATGAGTTTTCATCATGCTGTGGTGGTGCAGGAGTGGTTTGCTGCACATCCCTGCTTCTCGGTACTGTACCTTCCACCGTATTCCCCTTTTCTAAATCCTATCGAGGAGTTTTGCTCCTCCTGGAGGTGGAAGGTGTATGATCACCATCCTCATGAACAAGCCACACTTCTCCAGGCCATGGATGAGGCTTGTAATGACATTACGCCAGAAGACTACAAAACCTGGATCCGTCACACCACACGATTCTTTCCGCGGTGCATAGCCAGAAAGAATATTCGCTGTGATGTGGATAAAAACATTTGGCCAGAAAGAAATGAGAGACTTGATGATGTCAAATAAATATAAATGTGTATATGTATATTTTATATGTATATGTGTATATTTTTATCTCTGCCCTTGTCTCCCACCTCTCTCTCGATTTCCCTGCTTTCACTCCATCCCCTCCTACCCACAAAGCTGGCTGTCAACTGGACCTCACCTTCTCCAGGGCCTGCTGCCCCTCCACTGTCTCTGTCACCCCTCTGGATCTCTCTGATCACTATTTCATCTCTTTTTCTCTGTCTCTCCCCTCTCTCCCTATTCCACCTACCCCCCACTGTCACCTCCCGCCATAACCTCCGTTCTCTCTCCCCCTCTGTCCTTGCCTCCAACGCTCTCTCTCAGCTCCGTCCTATCGACTCCTTCTCCCAACTCTCTGTAGACTCTGCTACCGCCGCCCTCTTCTCCTCCCTCAACTCCCTCTGTCCCCTCACCTCCCGACAGGCCCACCCCTCCCCTCCCCAACCCTGGCTCTTCTCTGTGCTCCGCTCGACAAGAACAAAACTGCTGAAAAGAAATGGAAGAGAACCAAACTCCCTGCTGCCCTAGACCCCTACCGTTCCTTCCTCTCCTCCTTCTCCTCTACTCTCTCCTCTGCTAAACGCTCCTATTTCCAATCTATTATCCAATCCTCCACTAACAACCCCCGGAAACTATTCTCTACCATCTCCTCCCTCCTCAACCCCGCCCCCTCCTCCTCCCTCCTCTATCTCCTCTGATGACTTTGCCTCTTTCTTCTCCTCTAAAATCTCTAATATCTGTAAACTCTTTAACACCTCTCCTTCTCCCCACCCCCTTTTGCTCCAACACCAACACCCTCTGTCTCCCCTACTAACTCACCCTCCTTCTCCTCCTTCTCTCCCCTCCCAGACCCTGACCTCTCCTCCCTCCTCCAGGACCCCCTCCCCACTCACCTCTTTGAAGCTGCTGCTCCTGCTCTACTCCCCTTCATCTCTTCCCTTCTCACCACCTCTCTCCTCTCTGGCATCTTTCCCTATGCCTTCAAACAGCCTCTATCACCTCCCACGTCAAAAAACCTACCCTCGACCCCATCTCCCTCCAGAACTACCGTCCTGTCTCCATCGTACCCTTCCTCTCTAAAACCCTAGAGCGGGCAGTACACCGCCAGCTCTCTGCTTTCCTGTCTAACCACTCTCTGCTCGACCCTCTCCAATCTGGTTTCTGCTCTGCTCACTCCACTGAAACTGCTCTCCTGTCTGTCACTAACTCGCTAAACTCTGCCCGTGCTACCTCTCTCCTCTGTCCTAATTCTCGTCGATCTCTCTGCTGCCTTTGACACTGTCTGTCGATCACTCTATTCTCCTATCCTCGCTCACTGACCTGGGAATCTCTGGCACTGCTCTGGCATAGTTCTCATCCTACCTCTCCGACCGCACCTACCAGGTAACCTGGCGCGGCTCAACTTCCACACCTCACCATCTCTCAACAGGAGTCTCCCAAGGATCAGTCTTGAGTGCTCTCCTGTTCTCTCTCTACACCCACTCCCTGGGCCCCCTCATCGCATCCTATGGTTTCTCATACCATTTCTATGCTGATGAAGCTCAGATCTTCCTCTCTTCCCCCCTCTGACCCCACCATCCCCTCCTGTATCTCTACCTGTCTGTCTTCTATCTTCTCCTGGATGCACTTGCATCACCTCAAACTCAACCTCTCTAAATCTGACCTCCTTTTCTTCCCCTCCTCATCCTCCCTCTCTTTTGATTTCTCTATCTCCATTCCTCTGGAATCTACAACGCTCTCTCCCTCCTCCGCATCCAAGAACCTCGGAGTAACCCTGGATCCCTGCCTCTCCTACTCCCAGCACATCTCCACTCTTGCACGTACCTGCCGATTCTTCCTGAGCAACATATGAAGAATCCGACCCTTCCTCACCAACTACTCCACACAACTCCTTGTCCAGGCCCTGGTACTCTCCCGTCTAGACTACTGCAATTCCCTCCTAGCGGGCCTTCCCGCATCCACTACCTGTCCGCTCCAGCTCATCCAGAACTCTGCTGCTCGCCTGGTGTTCTCTCTGCCTCGCTTCTCCCACGCTACTCCACTGCTCCCGATCACCGCTCGCATCCAGTTCAAGACTCTTGTACTCGCCGACCGATGCCTTGACCAGACTGCACCCAGCTACCTCCAGATCCTCATCTCTCCCTACACCCCCACCCGACCTCTCTGCTCCACCTGCACAAGAAGACTGGCTGTACCTCCTCTACGCTCCCCTGCCTCCAGAACCTGCGCCTTCTCCACCCTTGCCCCTATGGATGTCAGGACTGCCAAGTCCCTGACCACCTTCCGGCACCTCCTCAAGACACACTTCTTCAGACAACACCTGTAAAACTCAACTCTTCCCTTCTGGACAGTATAGCACTCTGCCTTTAATGCATTTTAACTTGCACTTATCTGCTCCCTATTTTACTGTATTTAATCCTGCACTTAACCCAATCTGTAGTATTTTTTATTTCACTTCCACTCGTATCTAACCATGATGTAACTGCTCTTGAACTGCCCCAATATCAAATCGTACTGTGTTTTGTATTTGCTCTATATATATATATATATATATATATATATATATATATATATATATATATATATACAGACGTGCTCAAATTTGTTGGTACCCCTCCACAAAAAACGAAGAATGCACAATTTTCTCTGAAATAACTTGAAACTGACAAAAGTAATTGGCATCCACCATTGTTTATTCCATATTTAATAGAAATCAGACTTTGCTTTTGATTTTTTATTCAACATAATATTGTAAATAATAAAACAAATGAAAATGGCATGGACAAAAATGATGGGACCGCTAACCTAATATTTTGTTGCACAACCTTTAGAGGCAATCACTGCAATCAAACGTTTTCTGTAGCTCTCAATGAGACTTCTGCACCTGTTAACAGGTAGTTTGGCCCACTCTTCCTGAGCAAACTGCTCCAGCTGTCTCAGGTTTGATGGGTGCCTTCTCCAGACTGCAAGTTTCAGCTCTTTCCATAGACGTTCAATAGGATTCAGATCAGGACTCATAGAAGGCCACTTCAGAATAGTCCAATGTTTTGTTCTTATCCATTCTTGGGTGCTTTTAGCTGTGTATTTTGGGTCATTATCCTGTTGGAGGACCCATGACCTGTGACTGAGACAGAGCTTTCTGACACTGGGCAGTACGTTTCGCTCCAGAATGCCTTCATGTCTTGAGATTTCATTGTGAGATTTCAAAGTGGTAATGACGTGCAGGTGAGTGCAGTGCAGAATAATTACACAGACAGACGTTGGTACAGGTGCAAGGGTGTTTATTTATTTTAGTAAATGTCCAGAGCCTCAAGGCAAAACCTGTAAATAATAATAGTGCTGGAAGTGATACAGCGGTGTGTATCACTTCTAATTTATAATCCCGCGGGTTTGACCCGCAACCCCAAAGTCCCGTTCCGACACCCACACTAAACACGAACACAAAGACAGTGCGTGATTCAAGTGCTAAAAGGTGCACACACAAAGACAGTTGGTAGTGAAAGGTGAGTGGTGAAGTCCGGGTTTTTCGCTGGCCTGTGGCTGCAGCTCCGGATCGTGCTCAGTAATCTTCTGTGACAAATAACACACAAGACACACAGTGTTAATACACAGACACAGCACACTCACGGTTTACTCACGGTACGGGCTCCTTCTTGGTTAGTTAACTTAACCATATGCAAAGGAACAGATCACTCAAGCCATGCCCCCTATTTATACCCTCGCCCATGACCCCGAGGTTAACGAGCGCATCCGCTCCTCCAGTCCTCGGATGCCACGCCGCTTACCGTCTGGGTCACTGAGCTCGGGTGCCATGGCTCCGCCCCCTTCCGAACTGACCGACTTCCATCTACCCTACGGAATAAATTGTCGTGCCATTTCATTAAGGGTACTCTGTTCCTCGTATACCGTGCTCTCACAGGTCGAGAGGGAGATCTAACACTAAGACTCACTCGATCTTTGTCACAGTGATACTAATTAAAGAAACTAATTAGTTTGAAATATCACTATAATCCAATTATTTGTTATCTTTTCTAAGGGGTACCAACAAATGTGTCCAGGCCATTTTAGAATATCTTTGTAGAATAAACAATAATTTATCTCTTTTCACAGCTTCTTTGCTTTATTCTATGACATACCAAAGGCATGCAAGTATACATGATAAAATAGCTTTTAATTTCATCACTTTTCAGGAGGAATGAAGCATTATTTCAATGAGCTGTAAGGGTACCAACAAATTTGAGCACGTCTGTATATATAGAGGTAGTGGACAAAAAAATGGAAACACCAATGTAAAGTCACTTAATAGGGCGTTGGGCCACTATGGTATCCCACTGTGGAGTTCTCGGCGGACCGTTTTTGATGAAACTGGCTGCTCGTGCCCCAGGTTGAAATTTGCAGTCAATTCATCTGTAGTTGCTTGCCTGTTTTGCCTTGCACTTCGAATTAATGCATGGATATCACGATCCTGGAGTATGCGCTTCTGCCCACTGTTGCCCTTTGCTGATGATGTCTTTGCTGATGAGTTCCATGCCGACATCACCTTAGACACCGTTGCTCGTCTTGGTCACTGAAGCTCCTGCCAAACGCACCACAACAATCACCCCTCTTTCAAAGTCACTGAGGTCTCCTATTGCAGCAATGCTAGCCATCATTATAAACAACCAGGCCTGTCCAGCATTTTTATACATGACCCTAAGCATGCTGGGATTTCATTTGCTTAATTAACGCATGCGCCACACCTGTGTGGAAGCCCTTGCTTTCAATATTTCAATATACTTGGTGTCCCTCGTTTTCCTATGTGTTTCCATTTTTTTGTCCACTACCTGTATATATATATATATATATATATATATATATATATCTATATATATATATATATATATATATATATATCTATATATATATATATATATATATATATATATATATATATACAGTACTGTGCAAAAGTTTTAGGCAGGTGTGAAAATAGACATGTTAATAGTTTATATTTATCAATTAACAAAATGCAAAGTGAGTGAACAGAAGAAAAATCTACATCAAATCAATATATTATAGGCACCCTTTGCCTTCAAAACAGCATCAATTCTTCTAGGTACACTTGCACACAGTTTTTGAAGGAACTCGGCAGGTAGGTTGGCCCAAACATCTTGGAGAACTAACCACAGTTCTTCTGTGGATTTAGGCAGCCTCAGTTGCTTCTCTCTCTTCATGTAATCCCAGACAGACTCGATGATGTTGAGATCAGGGCTCTGTGGGGGCCATACCATCACTTCCAGGACTCCTTGTTCTTCTTTACGCTGAAGATAGTTCTTAATGACTTTCACTGTATGTTTGGGGTCGTTGTCATGCTGCAGAATATATTTGGGGCCAATCAGATGCATCCCTGATGGTATTGCATGATGGATAAGTATCTGCCTGTACTTCTCAGCATTGAGGAGACTATTAATTCTGACCAAATCCCCAACTCCATTTGCAGAAATGCAGCCCCAAACTTGCAAGGAACCTCCACCATGCTTCACTGTTGCCTGCAGACACTCATTCGTGTACCGCTCTCCAGCCCTTCAGCGAACAAACTGCCTTCTGCTACAGCCAAATATTTCAAATTTTGACTCATCAGTCCAGAGCACCTGCTGCCATTTTTCTGCACCCCAGTTCCTGTGTTTTCGTGCCTAATTGAGTCGCTTGGCCTTGTTTCCACGTCGGAGGTATGGCTTTTTGGCCTCAAGTCTTCCATGAAGGCCACTTCTGACCAGACTTCTCCAGACAGTAGATGGGTGTACCAGGGTCCCACTGTTTTCTGCCAATTCTGAGCTGATGGCACTGCTGGACATCTTCCGATTGCAAAGGGAAGTAAGCATGATGTGTCTTTCATCTGCTGCAGTAAGTTTCCTTGGCCGACCACTGTGTCTACGGTCCTCAACGTTGCCCGTTTCTTTGTGCTTCTTCAAAAGATCTTGGACAGCACATCTGGAAACCCCTGTCTGCCTTGAAATTTCTGCCTGGGAGAGACCTTGCTGATGCAGTATAACTACCTTGTGTCTTGTTGCTCTGCTCAGTCTTGCCATGGTGTATGACTTTTGACAGTAAACTGTCTTCAGCAACCTCATCTTGTTAGCTGAGTTTGGCTGTTCCTCACCCAGTTTTATTCCTCCTACACAGCTGTTTCTGTTTCAGTTAATGATTGTGTTTCAACCTACATATTGAATTGATGATCATTAGCACCTGTTTGGTATAATTGTTTAATCATACACCTGACTATATGCCTACAAAATCCCTGACTTTGTGCAAGTGTACCTAGAAAAATTGATGCTGTTTTGAAGGCCACACCAAATATGGATTTGATTTAGATTTTTCTTCTGTTCACTCACTTTGCATTTAGTTAATTGATAAATATAATCTATTAACATGTCTATTTTTGAAAGCATTCTTACTTTACAGCATTTTTTCACACCTGCCTAAAACTTTTGCACAGTACTGTGTATATATATATATATATATATATATATATATATATATATATATATATATATATATATATATATAAATATTTTTTTTACAGGAAGTTTAATTTTATAATTAATACTGTATTCATTTGTACCAATCAAATAAGACCAATGCATCCTAAGTTTACTATACATTTCTTTAATGTTTTTTTTTGTGAGTTTTGTAATTGGTTGAAATATCTGAAAAAATAGGTATTTTCTTTTGCTTGAATACATAAACACAAAAGCTCTGATTATTTCATGATTTCGTGTAAGCATTTGGTTATGCAAGATGTATAATACAATTTGACATGAAAACATTTCATTTTTTCATTTTGTTTTGCAAATGTATGAAGCTTTTTCTAATTGAATGGATGGTTTTGGTTTTTGCGTTAACTGTTTTGAGAAATGTGCTAATAGGTTCAGAAATTGTGTTTTAGGAATTGAGAAAAACTGTAACTGTTTTGAGAAGTGTGCTATCAGTAACTGTGCTTTAGTGATTGAGAAAAACTGTAAATAAAGGATCTAAATTATGTTCATAAAGTTTTTGTTTTTTTATTATGTCAATCCTAAAATTCTAGGTGATGCTAAACTTTTGGCCATAGCTGTATGATGGCCATCGCTTAGGGGAGATAAAATGAAGAGCTCTCCTAAGAGATGGCCATATTAGACATGGTCCAGGCCAGTCGCATGAGAGAGATCCAGGACAGCATCAATGAAGCTTGTGACAACAATGTGAGCTTGTGGACCATTGACCAGATTGTCAAGAAGTATAGCCTTCAGATGAAACAAATCTACCAAGTCCCTTTTGAGAGAAATAGTGAAAGTATAAAGAAATTGCATTACCAATATGTTCACATCGATAGTAAGGGGACTATATGCCACTTCCATGCAATGGTTGGACTACTTATATAAAGATATACTGTGTGGTAATGCATAGAAATATAATGGATCATATTTTCAAATTGATATTATTCTTCACTCCACTGCACTCAACTCAACCCTTTTGGATGTATATGCCATACTTATATCCTGCCTTATATATAAAAATACAAACTGGTGTTACTGTAACTCAAAATATTAAAACGCTTAAATGTTTAGGAGACACTGTTCCCATGTTAATTAACATGTGTTTATGTATGGACTGAAATATTTCAAAATAACAGTTGCATTTTATTTTGGATGATGGGTTAAATGGAATATAACTTTGTGTCAGATATTATTAATGTGAGTATTATGTTTTGCATGGTGTGTGAATAGATTTGACACATTGACTTAATTTTGCAAATGTGTGATAAGTTTTGAAAATGTGCAAAGTGTTTTGGTATTTGAGTTAAACGTTTTGATAATTGTTTTAGGAGTATCTAAAATTGTGCTTTAGCAACTGAGAAAAACTGTAATAGTCCAGGCAGCTCCCATGTGCATCTTGTAACCTGGGGGTTCATGCTTCAGCATGGGTCTTTCGTGCACACTATCAATGAGGAGAGCAAACAGCCAAAAGTTCAGCTGGGATCAACGTTTGGTTTGGATCATCCAGAGCAGGAAACCACTCAATAGAGTTATTTTGTGCTGCTGGCATTTTTTTTTTCTGCTAATAGCAAGCATGGAGCCTCTAACAGGCACTCTCAGACTGCTTTACATTATTTCAAGACATCACAGAAAAAAGGATTTAAGAAATAAAGATAAGTATCTGTTTTGAAGAAATTAGACTGGGGAAAAAAATATGTTACTGTACTGTAAAGGGACCAAAATAAAGCAGTACTCTCTAAAGAGGGACCCTGGTCTTCCAACCTAAACCTTCACAGAGAAAACATACTTACACCAAAAGAAAAAAAAAAGATGTACAATTTGCCTTTTTGGTTTAAGAGGTGTCAATCCAGGCAGGGGAAACTCTAGAATCTGTACACCCCCATTGTTTGTGTTAACATGCAAGTCTTCTGAATTAGCTCATACCTATTCCACAGAAGTGCTGCTTTGTTTAGTATTCTCACTGAAGTCCATTTACTGCTACCAGAATAAAAAAAAATATCCTTGAGAGTTGACATCTGGTATCAGTGAGCTTGAGCATCTGTGTGGTCCGACTGGTTTGTAATGCAAGAAACTACGATAATTGTGTGATCCTGCTTCGCCTGTGAAAGCCATGAACTTCATTGTGGTCCTGTTTCCATCTAAACCGGTCAATGTGAGTGTCTGTGTGATTTTACCTTAGTCTTCACCAGGGTTTCTGTCACAGCAGTAGCTTGAGCCATTTAACGTGGTGTCACGTCTCATACATTTACACATTAAGAACATAAGAAAGTTTACAAACGAGAGGAGGCCATTCGGCCCATCTTGCTCGTTGGTTGTTAGTAGCTTATTACTTTTCCTGTGCTTCAGTTTTCTGAACAGATAATGTAAGTGGCAAAGTTCCATTTCATAAAATGCATAAAGTTCAGGCTTCAATTGAAGCCGTCAGTTTTTTAAACAAACAAAAAAAAAATAAGAAACAGATTTGTGCTCTCACCATAAATACTGCCCACAGGTATTTTTAACATATACAAATTCAGTTCAATCTCCTTTAAAGCCCTTTTTACAACAATGCTCAAGCTTCAGTTTTAATGTGACATTAAATTATAATAAATAATAAACTACATTCCGTCACCAATATGGTTGACATTCGTTATCAAGGTATGATGGTATTTAAACAGATTACGAAAGATGTATTCAGTGGTAGAGGACTGGTCTGGTATTCAGACCAAAGTACCTCTAGGGTTGCGAAGTGTGCTCAGTGTTTTATTCCCCAGCTGTCATTACCGGCTCCTTTGTATTTTTTGGAAAAGAGGTATCAGGAATATTATAGGGTGCATTGGGGGATAATGGACAGGAAATTTTGTAATGATGAAGGTCTGTTTTTGTGGAATATATTTTTGCTCTGTCATTTTGTTCCACTGAATAAGGATTTTTTTTGGTGGAAAAATCTAAATCCAAAACAAAATAGGAAAGAACAGCACTGCTATTGAGACCAGACTATAAATACTTTTTTTTCCCCTCATAGATATTTCCTGGACCAATATGTCCATTATTAATGCCCCTTTTATTTCTCAGCTTTCTGTGCATTTCATATTTTAAGTATTACATATTCTTGCCATTGCTTGCCATAACAATGTTATGCTTTACACAGCTTTGTGACTGCAGTATTAAGCCTTATGTGCTCTGTAACAGGGGTGTACTATTACAGCGTGGGTATCCTCTGAGAGAATGTGAGAGACACAGGTGGTTTGTATTTGAAAACACCGCTCAGGCATCCAGGTTTTATTAACTACAAGTACTGCAGGCTGTTGCAGTGGTTGGTGGCTGCCACTAGGGTTATAGAAATGGCAGCCCTAGTGCGGGAGGGTTAGGGTTAAAAACACTGAAAAAACAACTAAGAAATAAAAGGTTGCCAAGCTCTGGCCAAGCGCTACTCCCACGAAAAGGGAGGTCCCGTTTCAGGAACCTTCTCCCTACAACTTGGGTAGGATTAATAAATCCCCTAAATTAATCCCGACCTCTGGTCCTAAGGATCACAACCTGCAGTCATGAGGGTCGTCGTCCTCCTCCTCCTCCTCCTCCTTCCCCCCCTCCTCCTGCAAAGCATAGATCCTAACATCAAACAAAGAAAAAAAAAGGAAGAACAAAGAAACTGGCTTTTCAGCCTCTTTTTAATGGTAGGTGACCAGGGTTAATTGATTGTCAATTATTCAATTCACCCCTGGAAACACTGGTGCACGTATTGATTAATTCCAAAAATAAAACAAAACACTTTCACAAAAACAGCTCACCAAGCAAAATAAAGGTTTAAACAAAAACACGAGCACAAAAAAAAAAAATGACACCAAACAAGTACTGTGCTGGTCCTTCCAGCACGAGTAGCCATTGTTATTCTTTTTAGATCTTTACCTCCTTCGCTCTCTGTCGTTCTCTACTCAACACTCAACCCTGAGAAGTGGTTGATCCAGCTCTTTTATGCAGCTCTGCCTGGGCTCGATTGCCTGTTAATCATTCAATCAGGCCCAGGCACAGTCTGCACATGAAGTACTTTATCAGGAAAGGCAATCAATCCTTCCCTGCCAACCTTAAACACCCATGAACAAATACATACATTACGCAAATACAAAATAGGCACAGGAGCGGGTTGTACCCTGCCACAAAACTCTAATAAGTTTTGCATAGCTGGTATTTTCTGCGGTCATGTGGTACATATATCACAAGTACCAAGGGCCCACAAGCAGTCTTATCTGTAAGTGTTAAACAGTCCGGTCTCTTAGACTTCAATTTCAGCCCCAAGACTGTTGCCTTTTTTTAATATACCTCACTGGCACATGTGCCAGATACTCTGTGCAGCATATTGAAAGATAACCAAGATAACAAGACCTTCATTGAGAATGAAATCCGGTCTACTCGCTACTTGGAAAGCCTGATTCCTCGTAATTCCATCCGTAAAGCATAAATAAACACACCACAGTGAGTGCGCAGTGTACATTTACATCAATGCAGATAGCACCTGAACACAGCCTGGTCCAAACCAAACTGTTTACCTGACCCCAGCCAGCCCTTTAATGCATCTATAATAAGCAGCAGCCATGCTTTCATACACTACCCAACAAGAAGCCTATATATTTTCATTCACCCAATTTATTTTAGTAACATTGATTTACATATCATTTCCAGAATAATTTTTGAAATATGAGCAAGGTCTTGAATTTCATCGAAAACTAGAGATGGACATTTTTCATACTTAAGCCCCTTTCAAGTCTATCACAACTGGCTGCATTCTGTACTGTGCCATCCGTCTCTGGAGCCCGGCCAAGGACAATCTTCAAAATCCCTTTACGGGTGTGCTAGAGGAGTCCGACCTGAAATAGAACCCTCGGTGCCCCTGACAGGCTGAGCTTTTTCGCCGGGCTCCAGGCTCTGATTTATTGCAACGGCACAGCAGCCAGTCCTGGTAAAATATGTGCTGCCGCTCTGAGGGATCAGGACAAATGAAGTGTGAAGCTCTGAAGAGAGCATAGGCAGGACCTCTGCAGTCACTAAACACTTACAGCATGTTGGCAGCGAGCAGATCTGTGGTCTGAAAAGCCCAACCTCAAAGGAATATGAGAGCCCGCATGTGCTGCAGGCTCGAATCAAGCTGACACCCCTGACTTCTTCCATGCATTGTTATACTGGGGCATTTTCATTCTTGTCAGTTTTATTTACATTTCTTTTCTCGTTTTTCTTCTTAAACTCAGGATGGCCCTGTTGGGATTAACCTCGCTTTTGTGGTGGAGTCTTCACTGAGGCACACAAGGCAGCATCTCACCCAAAGTCAAGGTGGCTTAGCTGTAAGAGCTGTTGAATAGGAGCCAGGGCATCCTGCTTACAATTCCCAGCTCAGCCAAAGACATCAGATACTTGTGAATCGGTGGCTGAGCTAGGAACTGTAACCAGGATAAACTGGCTCCCAGTCCCCACCTTCACTTTGCTGCCCACAACTTGGCACCATTAATGAGCGCTTTTGATGTGTGCAACCCTTTCCCATCATTAAGGATACAATGTATGGGGAGTACTTGAAAAGGTACTCGGAAAGGTTAAAGAGCTAAACAATTGCAGATCCTCAGCCAAAAACGAATATACTCTACAAAAATGGAGACATCATTTAGCTTGTGCCAGTGCTCCGGGAGCTCTGCCACAGAGGATATACAAGCAAATGTACAATCCAATTCATGTTCCAGTGCTATAGAGTCATTTTTTCCAAGATAATAACCACACTGCACAAGACACCGATCATCACTAAGTCTTCACTTCAACTTTTCATTTCAGTAGACATCTGTTGAAGCATTGCTCTAACCACAGCCATTTCCAGTCCAAAGATATATATATATATATATATATATATATAAACACTCCTTAAACCCGCCCTGGAGGAACCACCCTTATAGAGGCTGAGAGAGTAGCTAAGCCTCCATATCACTCCATATATCTCAGGCCTCTTTTTTGGAGACCACTCCCGCAAGTGCCAGTGCCATTGGTGTAATTGCTCTGTAATGGGGTCTACCGTTTTGTCTGACGTGAGAAATGATACAGTTTTCAAATGATGAACCGTATGAAAATAAAAAATGTTGTTGCTGCAAAAAATAACTCTATATATAACATGTACAGTAAAAAAAAAGGCTTTCCTGTCCAAAGAGTGACTGTACTCTATGATATATTTTAGGATGTGGCATCTATGAGTAAGAAAAATATTAGTATTTTGACACCCCAAATGATGAAATGCCAAATAATAATAATAATAATAATAATAATAATAATAATAATAATAATAATAATAATAATAATAATAATGCTCTTAACAACAACAGTGGCGTCGCTCCTGTCTATAAGATTAGTCAGCCTGACACTAGTATTGTTCAAACCTGAAGATTGTGTTAAAACAGTTTATGTTGGTGTCGGTACTAGTATGCAGCTACTGACGCCAACAATAAGATACGAAACCGTGATCCACAAGCAGAAGAAAACATGAAGCATAAATGCAAGCACCTGTAAATGGAAGCAACTGTAAAGGCTAGTACATAAGGTCTAGAAACAAAAATCCCTCTCCCTTAATTACAGATCCAACACTTCCTTATTATTTTTAAAATAAATATACATTTCCTCAGCTGTGGAGGATTATTATATATATATATTGTGAGCCATCTCACAGGCCAACCCGCAGGGGGTGCACATGGTGGGCCGGAGAGAGGATGACCGGACCCAGCAAACAGCACAGGAGGGATCACTGGCAGCTCTGGAACCAGCCTGCAATGATCAGGAGGAGATAAGTGGGCTATGGGCTACAAGTGCTCATATTTAGGGATGTTAATTAAGATGAATAGATTAGTGATTGCCTCAATTGGCCAGCACCTGTAGCCGATGCAGTTAACAAGCATCTCCTCCAGCCCAGTGATATAAAAAGGCTGAGCAGTCACTAGACAGGGGATCGTTACTGAGGAGAGAAGGACTGAGCCGTGTTGGAACCTTTTGTTTGTTTGTCTTGAGAATAGTTTTTTTTTTTAAACTACTCCCGTGCAAGATATATGTTTTTTTTTGTTTGTTTTCCGTTTGATGTCCTTCAACCTGGAAAAGACCCAAAATAAAAGCACACGGATCAACCAAACCTGTGTTCGCCTCTGTGATTAATTCCACATTAAAAAGTGGTGCCTGCATTCAGCAAGCCTACAAGATATAATATTAATATAATTTAGTTTAAAAAAAAAAAAAAGAAACTACCCCTAACAGCTTCTAAATCAGAATGTAAATCCGTAGACGGGAACAGTCATGTTTTCTTTGGATCTAACTGGAGGACGGGGATAGGAGGTACGCACCGGAACAATGAGAACTCGTAAAGAAAGAACCTACAAATTTGAAATGGTTTAACACTTAGGGTATTTAAAAAGTTCATTGACCATTGTTAAGTCAGGTATTTGACTCACAACATTTTAATAATGAGAGGAATTACTGTTCAGAGTTGATTGTGGCCCCTTCAAGTACTGTGCATGTCATCTTGAGTTATCAGAGGCAAAAGATGAACTTTCATGTGATATGGTATTAAACCCCTACAAGCAGTATGTATTGTAATGTACTGTAGATTGAGATAGAACCTACTAACTCAGATTCAAATCACAGCCTGTTCAAAAACACCATGTTCGGTTTCACAAAAGAGGGCCTTATCAAGTATTAGCACTGGCCACTATTAGTAAGGTAGCTATCCAAGCAAGAGACCTTATAATTCACTTTTTTGCATACTTACAGTGACCCCCTCCATGCTTTCATCTGTGCAATAACTTGTTACTTGCAAAGCACACAGCTCATTTTAACAGTAGCATCTTACTTACAAAGAAACCACCAGGAAACCAACTTTAGTACATGCTGTCAAACTGCACTACCACAGGAACTAATTACTAATGAGCCACCAAATATGACTTTTACAGCCACTCAGTTCTACCACTTAAAGCAATATGCAAGTTATAAATCATAACACACACTGTAAAGTAAAGCAGGAGAGTATTTGTAGTTAGTCTGTGAGGCATTTTCATTTAACAGAAACAGATACTTTTAAACATATGATGTAGTCTATTTTTCGAGGGTTATCTTAAGATCAGTGAGGTTGAATATGCTGTTAATGCTGATTTCATCAGATCAACCAGTGCCTAGGAAACCATTTTTTTTAGAACATTGTACAACAACTGGGAAATCACCCTGGATTGCATGAACCTCGTTGGTTATCCAGGGATTACCTCAAAAATAAATTGCAAATGCAATCCAAGTGGATTCCATGGTACTGTAAAATGCTCTAAGAATCCAGCTGTGGCTTATCCTGGCAGGGTAAAGGTGCAACCCCTTTGTATCTAAACATTTTTTACCTGCAAACTCACTCAAGTCAGGGTTTGGAGCACTTCAGGGTCATGGCAAAAAGCTACACAAACTCTATAGAATAAAGAACATTAAAAGCACATCATAAATAAAGGGGTTTGTCAAAAGAGCAGAAGCATATCACATGATTAACTGTGCAACAAGTTCCCCTCAGCTCGTTTATTTGAAAGGTGTACAATATTGGGTCTAAATCTGTTTTCCAGACTGCCTATTAAATCACTGTGGAATCCGAACATAACACAGCTACTGATTGGTTTATACATGGTCAGAAGTAACTGGTGACTGAGGAAGACAATGGCAGAGATTGGTGACATCTGGGAGGCATCACTCAGAATGCACAATAATCAGTGCAGATAATGAGAAGACTGTATAATATTGATGTCTATTAAAGTTTCCAATAAAGTTTTCACTCTGGCAGTGGTTGGGGCGGGCTTTTCTGGCATGGACTTGGTCTTGGTTACCTTACTCACACTCGTCCCCTCAGTAATGTTACACTTTTCCTCAGAAGGACAAGGATTTTTTCATGATGATAATGCAACCACTGGCAGAAGTTCTCACCAAGTACTGATACATTAGTCATAACCCGAATGATTCTATTCTGACCTGTTTTCTGGTAATGTCTTTTACAAATGAAAACAATGCCACCATTTCCAAAATATAAAACCTTGGTACCAAAAACAGGACACCCAAAATGAGCGGCTAGTGTTTGTATTCCTTACTGCTGTGACGAGGATGTCATATTGTGAATCATCCCCACCCTTTATCACATCCTGTCTGCTCCAGTTGGCCTGTCTTCTCAGGCAAAACAAACAAGAAACACAAAAAACATAATTTCTTGTGTTGAAATGTGCTGTGTTTAGCACAGATAAATATATACTGTTTATCGATATAAATTAAACGAAAAAAACAAATTCAAGTAGATAAACATTTTAGCTAATGCTTTCATTTCATGACGTTTGTTTTTAAATAAACAACACTGTAGACATTTATTTTGCAAAGGCAGAAAAGTAAATGAAAACCAAAAGCTTGTATTTCAATCACATTGCATTTCCAGGTAGACCTAAAAGGGTTTTGATATTCAGACTAGCTCTTCAGAAAGCCACACAGGTGTAACTTACAAGCCATTTTGATGACGCTCTGAGGTAATGTTTTCCTAAAGCCCTCATTTTTACCTCCAAGGAAACACAGTGCACATCTGATGCTGATCTCAAGTGAAACCCGTTTTGAGGTCTCCACAGCCCTCTGTAGAACGTGGGCCACATCACAAAATTATCATAAAACTCAATTGGCAGTCAGTTACCAAAAGAGGTCCCATGATAAATAAGCACGGAAAGTAAATTAACATCTCATCCAATTGTTGGGTGAGTCCTGCATGGAAAGTTTTGAGCAACACTGGCACAGTGTGGGAAACGGAATATAAAGCACACCTGTGCAGTTACTTGTAGCCTTTGGACACACCAGTCCTGTCAATCCTTGTACTTTTCAAATCTCTTTGTTTAACTTGTTTTCAAACTAATAGCATTTCTTGTTAACAGGACAGTCTACTGAAATGTCTCCCTCCTGTGGAAGATATTTTCATAAACCTGAAAGATGTTACTAAAATAACAATATATTGGCAAGTAACAACAAAGTAACAACATATTCGGGCAAGTTGAAGCCCAAAAGACAACTCACATATAGCAATACCAGGACTCCATAAGTTAATAATTAGCCTGCTTTTTTAATTATAGTTATAATTTCTTTTTTTTTTTTTACAACAGTTTGTTGGTTAAAGCTGTTCTGTCACACTGGTAATTTGTTTCCCCACAAACTCTCAATAAAGGCTAAACATAAAATAATAATTAAACTACTTACATCATTGCCACACTGATTACTTAAATTACCATAACAGTCAATATAAAAAAACATTAAGCATAACATAGATCAGAAATTCTATTTCTGAATAAATTTAACACTCTACTTTAGTATGAGGTGCCATTCAGGAAATAATTAATTGGTTAACAGTATGGTTAATTCATAAACAGTATGGTTAATTCATAAACAGTATGGTTAATTCATAAACAGTATGGTTAATTTATAAACAGTATGGTTAATTCATAAACAGTATGGTTGATTCATAAACAGTATGGTTAATTTATAAACAGTATGGTTAATTCATAAACAGTATGGTTAATTCATAAACAGTGTGGTTAATTCATAAAGAATATGGGTAATTCATAAACAGTATGGTTAATTAAAAAAACAGTATGGTTAATTCATAAACAGTGTGGTTAATTTATAAATAGTATGGTTAATTCATAAACAGTATGGTTAATTTATGAACAGTGTGGTTAATTTATAAACAGTATGATTGATTCATAAACAGTATGGTTAATTTATAAACAGTATGGTTGATTTATTTTCAAGATGATTAATTTACGAACAGTATGGTTCATTTGTTTTCAAGATGGTTAATTTATAAACAGTATGATTGGGACATTAATTGGCACTGTGAAGGACATCCTTGGGGTCCTTACTGTCATACCATATAGACGTGTAAATAAAGCATAGTCTTATACGTGGATGCTCATCCTTTTCCAAGAAAATAACAACTTTAGTATCTCACATTTGCCATCTGAGTACTAGAAATGTGAATAAAAAACTGAAATGCAAGCTGGCCGAATAAAAAGCCAACTTCAGCATTGTGTTGTTTGGTGTGGCAGAGACACATCAAAAACTGGGGTCAGCCTTGATGAGTGTTTATTAAAAAAAACTCCTGACTTCATCTTCATCAGAATTTGAGGACCGCTGTGTTGGAGTTAGACTGTTAAAATTGTTGTCCAATGCATCTGATATTGACTTTTGCACATCAGGATTCGCCAGCAAGTTCGAAAGAATTTTACTAATATTATTCTTTTTTTTGTTCTCTTTATTGAGAACTGTATTTTACAAAGTTAGGTCTAGATTCTTCTGGGCGTTTTGAAGTTCATTCCGACAGTTGGCTGGGTGACCTGCAGGTTGGACAGGCTGCCAATGTCCAGCAGCTTCAGCATCTCCTTGGTATCAGGATCAACTTCAATGATCTCCTGATCCAAGGCAGAGACCTCAGGAACATAGTTGTACCTCCTCTCTCTCTCTCCTCCTCCTGCAGTTTGATAGAGATGCCTCTGACTGGTCCCCTCTGGATGCGTTTCATCAGATGGGTAACATACCCAGCAATCTTGTTGCAGAGTTTCTAGCTGGGGATGATGGCAATCTCCTCGCAAACTCTCTTGTTGGTGTGGAAGTCATTGCCAAGGCGGGTGTAATATTTTTCAATGATGACCTGGCGGCCTTTTTCACATTGTTCTGACATGTCCCATTTTATCAGACAATTTGCAAACTCCCCCATTTCAACCACCTTGCACATTATCTCCATACAAAACCTATTCTAAAAAAAAACACCTAAAACGGTGCACTACGTAAAACCACTAAAACCTTCTGTGGCAAGGCAGAAGAGAGCCCTGCGTGTAAATAGGAGCAGGGCAAAGATAAATGTTTTGTGGTGATTTGTCTTGATGTATGGTATACTTTAAAGGTGATATTGTGGGGGTTATTTAAAAGAATGGGTTACTGTTGTTGTATTTAAATGTATTTTGTCTTTAGTTAAAAAACACAATGTTTTGGTTTGTTATTGTTTGGCAGTGTGGATGGGGTTAAAGCCCCATCACACTAAACTTGTGTGGAATGTGACCGTCTCTGAATTGATTAATTTATTGTTAGTTCGGAGATGGTCACATGTATAAAAACCTGCAGCTCTTGTTGTTCAAGGTGGGTGTACAGAGAGGAGGTACATGGGAGTGAAAGAAACAAAAGTAAAACAGAAGGATCAGCATGGTACTTGTTTTGAAAAAGTGTTTGGGTATCTGTCTCATTGTTTTGGCCATCGTGCCTTTTTGTTTGGTGTCAGTGTGCGAGATGTGTTTTGGTTTAAATGTTTATTTTGCTCTGTGAGTGTTGTTTTGTTTAATTATTTTATTTTAAATAAATATGTGCACACCAGTGCTTTCACCCGCTAGTACTTGTCTGTGTCTGTCAGCTTCCTGGTCTGGGGACATCATCACTCAGCCAACCTGTCACACCTTCCATAAAATATTTTAACAGGCTACTTGTGACTTCAGGGCGCTATTAGTATTACAGTTATTCCACTCCATACAATATATTATCACAACACAGTCCCAAACAATATAAGCAGCAGTGAAACAATACTTCCTCAAAAGGCCTAGAAAACTCAGTTTATAGGTCCTGTACTTAATCTAAGTCGCCAAACACTGTCCTGGTAGAAACGCCAACAAAGAAAGGTAAAGCTGAAGGTGACAATTCCAAGAACCTCCTAATCCGTTGGTTTATCCCGCTGTAAGGCTTGTATTTACCTCCCTTCAGGCTTGGTCCCCCCTTTCCAGCACCACGACCCAGGATCCTGCAATGGAAGAACAAACAACACTTGATCTCCACACTCCCTCTGTGTCCCTTGTCATTCACCATGTACACCCCGATCTCGGCCCTCCTTACTCTGGTTTGGTCTTCCGACCCGGTACTTAACTTAGGTAGGGTAGAACCTCACATCTCGGGTGTGTACAGGAGCTGGCCGTCCGTCCCTTGGCTGGTGCCTGTTTGCTCTTCTGGGACGTCAGTCATGGAGGGGGTACCTTGAAAGGAAGCAATAAAACACCTTGTCATAAACCACCATTAACACTGGTAATATAAATATGTCTGCCAAGTGTCTTTACTTCTGAAGCATTTGTCAAATGCCACATGATCCTCAGTGTAATAACATTAACAGTCCTCTTTTAATCCACAAAGCGCCACTTCAACAGTAGAATTCAAGGATAAATAGTTAGCTTTGCTATCACTTTCTGACTGGTCCTTCCTTCCATCAGGGTGCCATGTCTTTATCTTTCTGCATTGTTGTTGTTTACCATCCAGGTCTGTCTGGCAAAATGACCACCTTCCTGTGTCCTCCATTTGGTTCCCCCTGGAACCACATGCTCCTTTCACATACTTTTGGTTCCTTTTTTTATAATGGACTGTCAATGATAGTTAATTGGTGCAAATGGAAAACACCTGGCTGCATTTGGAATTGGGGAATGGGACTAATTTCTCCTTCTATTAAGAACATAAGAACATAAGAAAGTTTACAAACGAGAGGAGGCCATTCAGCCCATCTTGCTCGTTTGGTTGTTAGTAGCTTATTGTTCCCAGAATCTCATCAAGCAGCTTCTTGAAGGATCCCAGGGTGTCATCAGCAACAACATTACTGGGGAGTTGGTTCCAGACCCTCACAATTCTCTGTGTAAAAATGTGCTTCCTATTTTCTGTTCTGAATGCCCCTTTATCTAATCTCCATTTGTGAACCCTGGTCCTTGTTTCTTTTTTCAGGTTGAAAAAGTCCCCTGGGTCGACATTGTCTATACCTTTTAGGATTTTGAATGCTTGAATCAGATCACCGTGTAGTCTTCTTTGTTCAAGACTGAATAGATTCAATTCTTTTAGCCTGTCTGCATACGACATGCCTTTTAAACCCAGGATAATTCTGGTTGCTCTTCTTTGCACTCTTTCTAGAGCAGCAATATCCTTTTTGTAACGAGGTGACCAGAACTGAACACAATATTCTAGGTGAGGTATTACTAATGCATTGTAAAGTTTTAACATTACTTCTCTTGATTTAAATTCAACACTTTTCACAATATATCCGAGCATCTTGTTGGCCTTTTTTATATCTTCCCCACATTGTCTAAATGAAGACATTTCTGAGTCAACATAAACTCCTAGGTCTTTTTTAACAGATTCCTTCTTCAATTTCAGTATCTCCCATATGATATTTATAATGCACATTTTTATTGCCTGCATGCAGTACACTTCTCTAATAAATGTCATTTGCCATGTGTCTGCCCAGTTCTGAATGCTGTCTAGATCATTTTGAATGACCTTTGCTGCTGCAACAGTGTTTGCCACTCCTCCTATTTTTGTGTCATCACACGTGCTGTTGTACAAATAACACCACACACTTAACAAATAAATATATAACATAAAAATCAAATAAGCAACAAAAATGCCTCCATTTGGGCAATGATCAAAAATAAAGTGTGAAACATAACAAATGCAAATGTAACCAAAATAATATAATAAATACAAAAGCAAAACATAATGTACACAACACCAACTAATTATTCACTCGTGACACACACACCACCAAACTTAAGTTTCTTTTAGTTCTAGTAAAAAAGTGTTTTGCTTGAAGATATGGATGAGCTCAAGCTACCCCTGCTTCTAATGTCACTGGACTTTGCAGCGACTCCGTCCTCTAGTGTAGGAACCCAGACCCTTTCATAAAAAAAAAAAATTACAAATACAAATGAGGAAAAATTCAGAAGTGGAGAGAATGAAAGGAAATGAAGAGCAAGCAAACAGAAATATTTATAAAAGACCTGGTGAACAGGATGTTTAACTGGGTAAACGGGAAAGACGCTGTTCTGTGACATGCTTTTATGATTCAAATCTGTTTGCTTTTGAGCATAAAGTATATACAGTATACATATAGGATTTGCTTAATCATCCACAGAGTTTACAAAGCCTGTCCTTCTGTAGTATCTTGCCCCGAGGGAAAGGAAAAATCAACGAGCAGGAACTCATCAGACTTGCTTTTTCAAGCTGCCTGGGCGTTGGCACCAAGGTCTCTAGCATGAGACATGCAGTTCAGTAAAAGCCGACTTCAGCAGTCTGCACGGCGTTCAACTATATATGTAATATGAGAGACTGCAAGGAGGAGGATTTTCATAGTCCTACGCATACTATTTTTCACATCATGTACAAATCAAAATGTTTTATATTGAACTTGAATCATTAGTACTAAGGTTGGCGTGAATTAGTGCTGTGCATAACAATGATTCCCTTTTCAGCTTTTAGGAAGAAAAAAAAAATAGTTAAAAGATAACCATGTCATATTGTGATAAGTTGCTTAATGAGCCCCACAATATGCTGCACAGTTTAGCAGCTGCGTTGGAATATATAGCTTTTTAGTAATAAAAATAAAATGGTTTTGATTACACCCAGGTTCATATTAATAACATAGAGTACACTTTAGAAGCCAGTTATTATATAAAAATAGGGTTTTACATTTTAAGTTTTACGGGAAATGCTTTTAAGGCAGGAAAAGGAGAAACATGAGCCATGAGTGAAAACAGATGAATTGTTTTGCACTGCTGGCTTGCTGTTTTCAGTTGGTGTTAATGAAGGTATAATATTTATAGTCACTGGATTATGTTTTTAATGAAAAACGGACAATTAAAAAATGTGACATTTCGAAATCTAACTCTATTTCGATATAATATTGTATTCTTTAATTACATGATGTTAAATAAAAGATCTAAATTATGTTATAGTTTTTTTAATTATGTCTCAATCCTAAAATTCTAGGTGCTGCAAAATGTTGGGCCATAGCTGTACAGTATATGCAGCCATTGCGCAATTCTAATCTCACCACCTGCAACAACAGTGTCTGGTGGTTCCCTAAACAGATGGTCTGTAAGCAGAGGTATGCCACTGTGGAGGAGCTCAAGGATGCCAGCCGCAATGCATTTGATCTGCTCAGTTGGGCAATACTACAGAACTTCTCATTAAGTTTCCTTCTGCAAGAAAAACATGCTGATGTTGTGGCCAGAGAGCGGTTATAGATATTCAAAGCAAAAAAATAAATAAAAAAACATGGATTGTAATGGTGGACATATTTAAAGTACTTTGCAAATAACTATATTAATTATTTTCTTAATGTGTTTACACCAGGACTGTCCCTCATTTGACTGAGTAATGTGTTATGCAAAAGGTATAGCTGACACGCATCCTGTAATATACAAAACATGAATGAAAAATGGCCACCTATCTCTGTGTGTTACGGCAGGTGTTCTTATTTTTGTTTTTATTCATCCCCTGTACATTTCATCCTCAATTCACACAGACAGTGTTTTAAATGGGTGCTCCACTTCCTTCTGATGGTAACCACAGAGGATTAAATAGATTATGTACTTAAGCTGTTATATCTTGACAGGCACTTTTACGGGAAAGTTATATGTAGAATTGCATTAAAACCTTATCCAAACAACAGGTTCACACAACAGCTGAGCAAATAAGTGATTTCATTCTCCTCGAACTGACTGTTGAAAAAAAAACATACAAAACAAAAACAACAGAACTATTAGGGAGGAATAAGGAAAAAACAGAAAGTTGCCACAGATACCAAAAGCGACAATGCGCAGGCCTTACAGAATCACTTACACATCTGCCAGAGCTCATTGCATCCCACTGTGTTTGATTACATATTACATGTAGTAAGAATGCTGCCACAGTGTTGGATATGAGAGAATACAGCGCGTACACTTTTAATGATTCAATGATGTTGTGGTTCCCAGGTTGTTTTAAGCTAGTTGCTATGTTGTTGTAATGCTTCTTTCACTTGCGCATGACAACAGTTGTTTGTTGTTTCAAGTTCGAGCTGCCAAAACGCAGTTAGTGTAAAAATATTTAGAGCAAAAACTTTGGATTTTGTGTAGGCCTGTTTTTTAACTGAGAACTCCTGTATAGCTCTTATCAGATTACCTTCCTCATTTTTTATTAATTGTGCTAAATATAGCAGCTTTTTAAAAAAATGTTATTACCTGTTGGCATTTGCACTCCTGCATTGTTGTGTTTGTCCCCTGTTGACTGTAGAGAAAAGATATTACTCCACAAAAGCTAATAACAGATATAAAATTAACTAAGGCCTTTATCTAAAGATCCCCACTGGAAAAAAAAAAGTTTCGGGCAACTTGCTTGAGAAGAACAAACAGTATAGGACCAATTTTCAATGAGCCAATGGGAAGCAAGACCAAGTACAGGCAAAACCCACACAACATACATCAAGTCCCATGAGGGAGAATAAAACCATTAACAACTTCCAAGGGAAAGCTAAAGTTCACACAACACTTCACTCTTCAAATACCCCATAATGTAAAGAAGGTGCTTATTGCCAACTTCTCTTTGTGGTTATTAAAAATACAAATATGAGTCAATGACTTATGCCACATTATGCTGTAGTTGTACAGTGAATGCCTTCTGACTGTAGGGTACAAAGTACATATCAGGGAAAGCTGTTCATGTACATAAATGAAAAAAACAAAGAGAACATAGAAGTGTCATAAACCTATAAGGAAAATGTAGATTGTTTTACCAGGTTGTAGGTTGTTTTTTATGACTAGTCACTTTTGTATATGGTAATTCATGCATCTTAGCAATAGCAGCATAGTAGGTTTCCATAATGCCTTTCAGTTTCCATTGGAAACAATGGAACCATTATTTTCAATATAAACCAATAAGCATTGCATTGCATAAATGTGACATTTTGTATCAACAAAGAAACTGAGAAAAGTTTATAAGAGGCTTGCTTTTTTACACATGCTAAAAAGGTTTTTAGAATGAGGGTCAGAGGGTATGGAGGAGAGAGTTACGATACCCACATGGAAAAACATCCATTCCATATATATATATATATATATATATATGTCAAATATATTATATCATACTGTATATGGCATATATGGTTACGTATAAAACTATATGTAAAAATTTAGTCTTTGCAAATTTTTTTTTTTATTATTTTCTCCCCAATTTGGAAATGGCCAATTATTTTTAGGCAGCTCAACGCTACCACCCCTGCGCTGACTCGGGAGGGCAATGACGAACACACGCTGTCCTCCGAAGCGTTTGCCGTCAGCCGACCACTTTTTTTTCACACTGTGGACTCACCATGCAGCCACCCAAGAGCTACAGCGTCGGAGGACAACGCAGTTCTCAGGCAGCTTACAGGCAAGCCCACAGGTGCCCGGCCAGACTACAGGGGTCGCTGGTGCGTGGTGAGCCGAGGACACCCTGGCCGACCTAACCCTCCCTCCCGCGCTCGGCCAGTTGAGCGCCGCCCCCTGGAATCTCCCGTCCTCGGTCGGCTGTGGAATAGCCTGGACTCAAACTCGCGACGTCCAGACTATAGAGCGCATCCTGCACTCTACTGGATGCGCCACTCGGGAGCCCCCTATAAAACTATATTTTAAATGCAACAAAATTAACAGACTTACAGTGGGCTTTTTTTTACTGACAACAAAAGAAATCAGAAACAATAAAACACATTATAAAACTGCCTATTTGTATGCACTTACATTTCTTTAGGTCTTACTTGCTTCTTATGGTCATTGAGGGAAACATTTGCAGACTGGATCATTTGCTTTGTTGGTCTGTTCACTGGACAGGAGCTATGGCTAAGTGGTATTAGTAAACATCAGAATCCCATTGTTCAAAAGAAGGAGCCACCATCCCGGAGGGAGAGAAGCATACAAAAAGTGAAGGTGTTAGAAAGGAAAGATTTGGTAGCCCCCACTCCGGGCATACTAGCACTATTCTGTTGAGCTGTGGAAATGTCTGACAGAGAGGAGTGTAGGTGTCTACTGCAGAGGATGTCCAGCGCCCCATTCTTTTAATCATATGTTGATTGATGTTAACTTTGGCTGCGGAGGTAGCTGCGCCTATACAAAAAGAATGGGGAGTGTAGAACTGTGGGGGCAGACTTGCTTTAGATATGAGAGAGGACAGGTGGGACGAAAACCAGCTTCTTGTAACTACACAATGATTGCTGTTAATTAATAAAGGATCCGAAGGATTAGGCGACGATTAAACAGGTAGTTAGATATTGCTGAATAGGAGCATAAAGGAGAATTAACCTTGCAGAGCTGAATGAACTGGCCTTGACAGAACTTATCCATTTTGGAAGTACGGAGGAACAGGATATAATGAGAGTTAGGAACTAAGGAGAGATCACTGCAACAAATACCTCCAGAAGGGAAACTGGCTTGGGAAGGAACTGCAAACTCGGAGCAACGGAAGAAACCAAAAAAAAGCAATCAGACAAATAGACTCCATAACTAGGTCATTGAAGGTGTTGAAACAACTTTGGTGAAGAATTGATATAATCAGAATGCCTGTACAGATGGGTAGGCGAGAAGGGGAAGCAGTGGGGCAGCTTTTGGTTATCCCCCGGAGCAAGAGACGGGTGGCTGGGATAGTAACCTTAATCTGAAATGATACTGAATGCCAGATAAATAGGATTTAATAGCTCCTGGGGAGAAGCGAAGGCAGTCTTTTGCGTGAACGAGGAAGGCAAGCATATAGTCCAGGTTGAATGGAGTTGGAGGAATCCTGTTTTGATTGCATAATAATGAAAAGGCAGACCAACCAGAGGAGTAGGAGAAGCGAATAGAAAGAGCAAGGGCGTTGTTCATGTATCCCTGGGCAGCAGTGAGCAGGTTTTGAATAGCTGAGTTCATCTCATTACCAGTTCACTGAATGGAGGGACTGCCAGAGGGAAATGATGAGCCGATGGAACCAGACATCTGAACCTGGAAATCTGAAGACGAGAAAGGGCACAGGCATGAATGATTTCCAAGTTGTTACATACGGAGATCCAGACGAGGCAGCGTTATAATTGCATGATTAATGGAGAAGAAGAATGTCCTTTATTGATAATGTAAACAGTGGCTTGGTTATCGCAGTAAAATAAAATTGACTTATTTTTCCAGCGTGGTCCCCATAAATGAGCCGCCACCAATATGGGGTAGATTTCAGTTGAGGAGAGAGAGTTTTTATTTCCTGGGGCCATGAGTTAGAATCTCATGGCCTCCATTCTCCATTGCTGAGAGAAGAACCTGCCAAATCCGGAGAAGGATGCGTCGGTGTGCAGAGATAGGTTGTGCTGGGCTGAGATGACGTCGTCATAGAAATGAGATAAACTGTTCCAGTGTTGTAACAGAGAGGACCACATCCGGATATCTTTCCTTGCCTCTGCTGAAATGTTAATGAAAGAGTTGAAATTTTTTACTTTGGCAGACAGAGCAAGATGAGAAATGAATGTCTTGGCCTGCGGAATGATACAAATAGCGAAGTTGAAGTGACCAAGCAACGAAAGAAGATCAAGTTTCTTGATAGTGCTGGAAATCTGGAATTCTTGAATGAGAGAACGGATGCGAGCAAGTTTGCTGGGAGGAAAGCGGGCTTCAAAGTGGATGGTATCGAGTGTGATTCCGAGAAATTCCAGGGTGTGCACTGGTCCGATGGTTTTCTCTTCTGAGAGTGGAATGCCAACTGATTTAAAGAGGGTTTTGAGATTTGTGATTGCTTGAGCTGGGGAATCCGAGGGAGGCGAAACCAGAAGAAAATCGTCAAGGAGATGGAGAAGGAAAGGGATGTGGTGAATATTTAACAGAATCCAGCATAAAGCTTCAGAAAGAGAGTCAAAAATCTTGTCAGCTGAGTGGAAAAATAGAATTTATTGTTCCAACATATCCTGAAGGTGTGACAGAGGGAGGGGAGGATGGGCATGACTTTAAATGCACCTGAAATATCTGCTTTAGCTAACCAGGATCCTCGGCCAGCAGATTTGATTGATTTCATTGCATTGGAGATGGAGATATAGTGGAGGGAGAATGGATCTAAAGGGATTTGAGAGTTAATGCTGCTGAAAAGGCTGTCATGAAGAGCTGATAGATCAATGATATGATGACATCTTACCTGACATCTTCCTGGTAGCTATGCCTATGGGGTTAATGTGAAACAGAGGATATTGGGGGGGGGGGGGGGGTTGGGGGGGCTGAGAAGGGGCCAACCATAAATCCCTTAGATACTTCTGATTTGATGAGAGTTTTAACTATTTGAGGTTCTTTGATAGCTGATTGTAGATTTTTGCAGTGCAGTGATGATGAAGGGATGTGTTCGATTCCTGCAGAAAAACCATTAGAAAGGCCATTGATGAGATAGTTGATGAAAGTACGGTCTGGGTGATTTTGCAGTAAATTATTCAGTGTGAATTATTCAGATGAAGCGGAGGTGGAGCCAGCACGAGAAGCAGAAGCCAAGCTGTAGATTGGCAGGTCGACTGCGGGGACAGGAGTTGCTGGAACGGCGGTAGAGCTTGCAGTGGCTGCTGCAGTAATGACAGAAATGGTGGCGGACATACGAGAAACTCGCCCATCCAAATTTCCCAGGCTGGTGCTGAAATCCGAAATGGCATCGGCGACAGGTTGAATGAGTTGTTTAATGTCCTTGAGAATTTTCTGATGTAAATCGTAGAGCGAATCTTGGACGGCTGGTGGATGAGGAGCTGGAGCTATTGAGGCTACTGGCTGCTGAGGATCTGAGCTGGTTGATGGGGCGGTTTGCTGCACGGATGCAGTGGGGCGTGGATTTCTGATACGCTGAGCTGCGGGCTGAGGAGGAAAGATAGGTTCGGCTAAAATGCTGTTGCAGTATAGAATAAAAGAGTTTTCAGGAGTTTATCGACTTACCTTTGAAATACAGCCGAGCTGGAGAGGATTCCCGAGGTTGACAGTGCTTGCTTCTCCGTGGCTGGGCTGCAGAAGATGGGTTAGCAGCGGTTAGAGCGGCGGATGGTACAGCTGGAGGTTCCGATAGAGAGGTATAGGTCCGGGGATGGAAAGCTGAGGAGAACCCCTTGATCTTCCAGATGGAACATGGACAGAAGTGACAGACGTACTAGCCTGTGGAATAAACTCTTCTTCCAAGCCTTCTGACTCCTATGAGAAGGAATAATGCTGTAAGTTTAACATCTTGATTTTAATTAAGAACCAACATTGCTGAGTCTTGCTGAGTTAGTGTACAGGAACAAAAAACTCAAACACAGACACAGAATAGGGATTGCTCAGGGTTTATATATGATTGGCGCGAACTGAGAAAGGAGGTGGAGTCCTGCCTCCTGTCCCCTGAACCCCACCTAAAGGTTAACATAAGCTGGTGCTGTTTTTAACAGCAGCCAGGCTTGATAGTTAGAATTTGATCCAGCATGTCTGTAGACAGTTGATTTCTTATGTATGGTTTTACAAAGTTAATCTGAGAAAAAAAAAAAAAAAAACTTGTTTTAATTCTGCAGTGTTGTCTGGCAAAGTCAACATATTAATGCTAAAGTTGGCAACTGTAGGAAAACGTGGTACCAGTATTCATCAGCCGCCAGATCCTATCCATCAAATCAGTCCAACCCGACAGACAGGCGCACGTGGCGTGGTAAAGCCTAATATTCTACTAAGTGATGCAAAACTTTTGGCCATATATGTAAATTATATTCGAGTACATAGCCCACGGTGTGGTACTGACAACTACTGTACCGCGTATTGCTTACCGCTGCTGTGTGTCCAGGTGCATATTATAGGTACCACACCGTGAAAATGCTCAGAGATTCCTGTCTCAGGCTTCACGTGGTACTGCATGCATTTCATTTCTAGGCTATCCAGCATATTTCCAAGTATAATCTGTGTGAAAAGCATTGCAAGCTGGACAATGTCTCCCGAGCTTGTTGTGCTTTGGCTACTTGGTTGAAGAACGCATATTAATTTCAGCACAGTATTGTTCATTGGCATTCTTCTTTTGATACTTTTCACTGCCATCACATACGGTGTAGATTTATGTCAATCGCGCTGATGAGCAGTATTGGGCAATACTGGACCGCCCAAGGGCGTAATGAGGCCTGACGCCGCAGGCCCTGGTAGGTCCAGTATTTCCCAATACCACCCACCTCGGAGGGTCTTACTGCGCTTAGAAAATAGGCAACTGTTATGAAAAAAAAGACAAGTTTTGTGATTTAAATTAGGTGGCTATCTGACCAGGTGAAAAGGCACTTATGCTGGTACTTTTTACTTCCTGGTTATCTATTGAAATGTAATGTACCCCCACTCCCCCCCCCCCCCCCCCTCCCCTGCCAAGGGTACTAGCCAATGAAATGCCAGGAAATAAAAAGCCAATTTTCTAATTACCAATACAAAATGAACAGTGAGTTGGTAACACCATTTATAATTGCACCGTAATTACACACATCTGTGTAACTACTGTACTGTATGTGAGCTATTATTACAATGCCTCATAAAACATCTGTGCTGAACAGTACAATAAGTGTATACCCAGAAGTACTCCTTACAAAGTATTTTAAAACAGGGAGCAAAGCAGCAGAGCAAAAACAAAAACTTCTGATTTTGGTGTAGCGGTAAAACTTTTACTAATAATATATAGGAGGCTGTGTGGTCCAGTGATTAAAGAAAAGAGCTTGTAACCAGAAGGTCCCCGGTTCAAATCCCACCTCAGCCACTGACTCATTGTGTGACCCTGAGTAAGTCACTTAACCTCCTTGTGCGAGTGAGATGTAGTTGTAAGTGACTCTGCAGCTGATGCATAGTTCACACACCCTAGTCTCTGTAAGTCACCTTGGATAAAGGCATCTGCCAAATAAACAAATAATAATAATAAACCCCTAAGTATTGTATCTGTATGCTCCAAACAGGTGATTCTCAGAGCCAGCACTACAATTTTACAACCACCTTGGACGGCTTGCAAATTTCAGAAGGCTTTGACCTGCAGTTTTCACTTCCAAAAATGGCTTGACTTTTTTCTAAAGTGGCAATTTCATTTTCATGATAGCGCTAAACCCAATCCACATGCTGTTTAATTTAAAGCAGGGACAGGGCTGTGAGTCTTGCCAAGAAACAATACAGGAACATGCTTTTTCCACGAGCTTGCTCCAGGCAATAACATTTCAAATATGTGGGCAGAATTTTTTGTCTTTGAGTGAAGCCAACCGTAGTTAAGTTATATGCATTTTTTGTATGAAAACAGTTGTATAAGCCCTGTTGATAGAACGCTAATTGAGAACTGATGGATTGGAAATATAAAGCACCATCATATGATACAGTATAAAATTTTTTGGGGATATGTAGCATAATATCCATGGTTCCAAACAAAGGAGCTTATTTTGAACTTAATATTCACGTTACAAATAGGCTGTTAGTCTTATTTCAAAGACCTGAGCATTTGGGCTGCCCGTGTCTGATTTAGATTTAGTCTGAGTTGCCTTGTTTCCACACTTTTTGATAATTAAGATATCTGTGACACGCATGACTGGAAAATTAAATCTCTTTAAATCAATAGAAGCATGTGATGATTTCCAATATGAATTGGACAGTTATAGCAAGTTTTAAGTCTGGTGTGTGCCGTACTTTGCACATTTAAAAGCTTGAACCAGGAAATATAATTATAGACAGGTATTTCCCATTGCATAAAATCGCATAGCAACATTATTAATACAATATTTTTTAAATCTTCAAATATAAAATATACACATCAAAGATCTTAAAGCACTTTAAATATGGAAAATACAGATAAAAAGATATGTGACTTTTAATGCTATTATTTATTCATTCAATGTTATTAAATTAAAGTATATTCTAGCTAGACATACACACCGTAGAAGAATAAAGGTTAAAAAAAAGTAGAAAAAAGCTTATTCCGAAGAAGAAGTTAGCTGAAACGTTTGTCTATGTGGCTATTGAAGGTTTACTTTGGATATGTTTTTCAAGTTATGATGGAATATAATTGTAATTTAAAAATAGCCTGTCCACTCTGTTTAGGGAACAGGCTATTTTAGCACACCAAAAAGATGTGAGGCTCCGTCCAGTCCGATACTCACAACCTACTCTACTGTTTTAAGACTCAAACCTTCCAAGCAGTTCATTTCTGTAGCACACAGTACAGGATGTGAATGAATGTTTTATTAGAGAACTGCATTTAATACAGTGAGATCTTCTTTATTTTACATAGCGTTTTACAAAAATATAGATATAGTTATTTTAAGAAGAAAAAAATGCAACAAATGGATTTACAAATCATGGACTTGCCTATTGTAATGTAAACGCATCATTTTGATTAATCTCATCATAATGTAAACAAAAGATTGTACATTAAATACCGGTATGGTTCTCTTATTCACTATGCTTATCTTGGTTATGAAAGAACCATGATTCAGATACTGTTTTATTTCACTCAGCTAGTTCATGCTGTTGTTATATTGCTTAACTCAGTTTACTCAAACACTCTATACCACACTGTAACTGTCCAAGAGGACTATGTAAATTGCTGTTGTGTGGCATAAACCTTCCAAATATTCTAATTGCAGGTAACTGTACATATACAGTGCCTATAGAAGTCTACACCCCTTTCAAAATGTTCACCTTTTGTTGCCTTATAGCCTGAAATTAAAATGCATTAAAAGTTTGTTTTTTTTTCATTTATCTACACATCCTACCCCACAACTTCCAAGTGAAAAAAATATTCTAGAAATTTGTAGAAAATTAATTAAAAATAAAACTGAAATAGCTTGGTTGGATAAGTGTCCACCCCCCCCCCCCCCCCCTTGTAATAGCAATCCTAAATTAGCTCAGGTGTAACCAATCGCCTTCAAAATCACACACCAAGTTTAGTGGCCTCCACCTGTGTTAAACTGTAGTGATTCACATGATTTCAGGATAAATTCAGCAGTTCCTGTAGGTTTCCTCTGATGGGTAGTGCATTTCAAAGCAAAGACTCAACCATGAGCACCAAGGCGCTTTCAAAAGAACTCCGGGACAAAGTTGTTGAAAGGCACAGATCAGGGGAAAAAATATCAAAGGCCTTGAATATCCCTTGGAGCATAGTCAAGACAATTATTAAGAAGTGGAAGGTGTATGGCACCACCAAGACCCTGCCTATATCAGGCCGTCCCTCCAAACTGGATGACCGAGCAAGAAGGAGACTGATCAGAGAGGCTACCAAGAGGTCAATGGCAACTTTACAAGAGCTACAGGCTTTTATGGCCAAGACTGGTCAAAGTGTGCATGTGACAACAATATCCCAAGCACTCCACAAATCTGGCCTGTATGGTAGGATGGCAAGAAGGAAGCCATTACTCAAGAAAGCCCACCTTGAATTCCATTTGAAGTATGCAAAAAAACACTCAGGAGATTCTGTATCCATGTGGCCATGTGGCAAAAAGTTTTGTGGTCTGACGAAACTAAAATTGAACTTTTTGGCCTAAATGCAAAGCGTTATGTTTGGGCTGGGGCATGTGTCAGGATAGAAGGGAAAATGAATGGAGCAAAGTACAGAGAAGTCCTTGAGGAAACTCTGCTGCCCTCTGCAAGAAAGCTGAAACTGGGATGGAAGTTCACCTTTCAGCATGACAACGACCCAAATCACACAGCCAAAGCTACATTGGAGTGGCGAAGGAACAAAAAGGTAAATGTCCTTGTGTGGCCCAGTCAGAGCCCTGACTTAAATCCAATCAAAAATTTGTGGCATGACTTGAAAATTGCTGTCCATCAACGCTCCCCAAGGAACTTGACAGAGCTTGAACAGTTTTGTAAAGAAGAATGGTCAAATATTGCCAAATCTAGGTATGCAAAATTGGTAGAGACCTATCCCAACAGACTCACAGCTGTAATTGCTGCCAGAGGTGCTTCCACCAAGTATTAACTCAGGGGGGTGGAGACTTATCCAATTATGATCTTTCAGTTTTGTATTTTTAACATATAATTTTTTTCTCAATTCACAGGGCGTGAGCTGGGGTGAAGGATAAGGCAGAAGAAGCAGCAAGGAGCAGTTAGTAGGATAGAAAAGATGGTCGCTGACTGAGGGCGGCGATGCCGACACATCCCAGGGGCAGAGGGCCCAGCATACCGAAGAGAGGATAGAAAAGAGGTTGCTGACTGAGGGCGGCGATGCCGACACATCCCAGGGGCAGAGGGCCCAGCATACCAAAAACACATACAAGGGTTATGACTCGGAGCGCCGCCCCTCGAGAGGAAGTCGGTCCCGGAGGCTGGGACACGAGAAGAGATGAGAGAGAGCGGTACCCAGCATCTGAGACTTCTGTAAGGGGCGCTCGTAAAACCCCCAATTGGCCGAGATGTCACGCTGCCTGGGACCTGAAATAAGGACAAAGCATAGGAGGTTAGTATGGGACTCAGCACGAGTGGCCACATCCTGAAGGAGAGGCAGAATAGAACAGAGCCTCGAGTGAGGTAAGATAAGCGCAGGAGCTGCGACAGGACAGAGTTTGGCCGGGGGTCCGCTCTGACTCACATGGTGAGAACCCCCCTGAAGGTAAGGGAGGCGGATGCCTAGCCCTGAGGTCAGGGAAATGAGACTCACTTGCCCCCCAAAGGATGGACCCCCGGCACCTCACGAAATCTCCCACACCGTGAGACAAACAAAGACAGCACATGCCAACACATAACATAAACAAAAGACCAGAAGGACAAACAGAGGGATGGTTAGTAATTTGTTAGTAGGATGTGACTATGTGTATACCTGCCGCTCAGTGGAGAGGAAAAAACCCCTTGAGGCTGATTAGGGGAAAACCTCTGGTGGTCCCGGCGGACAGGAAGCTTCCACTCCGGGCATTTTATTTTGTTTATTTATTTATCAGACGCCTTTATCCAAGGCGGCTTACAGAGACTAGGGTGTGTGAACTATGCCTCAGCTGCAGAGTCACTTACAATTACATCTCACCCGAAAGATGGAGCACAAGGAGGTTAAGTGACTTGCTGAAGGTCACACAATGAGTCAGTGGCTGAGGTGGGATTTGAACCGGGGACCTCCTGGTTACAAGCCCTTTTCTTTAACCACTGGACCACACAGCCTCCTATGTCTAACATAGATAAATAAACTTAGAAAACATTTCACAGAAGCGCACAGCGCAAGAAGTTATAAAAAATGTCAAATTTATTTTTCTTTTTTTCGACAAAATGGTATTCCTTTACTTGAGTCTAAGGCTGTTCACAATCAATACAGATAATGACCTTCTCCACGCCGCCTTTCTGCACAGGGCACAGCTGCCTGAAGTTTAATTTTTGCATACTAGCAATTGTAAAAATGAGCAGCAACTATACGAGAGGAGGTTGAATGAATGAATGTACGGATCTACTGTGGAAGAGGACCAGCTCCCCACATTCATGGTCTGGCTGTGATTGATGTTGGCCCTCGTGGTAGAGGGGGCTGTGCCTATACAGAATGATGGGGGGGGGGGGGGTACCTCCATCTTGGAGGTATACAACCGAATGATGAAGTAAATTAGCAGCAGAAGAAACGGTGGATTCTGAGCTTCTGAGTAGACCGAAGAAGGCTAAGATGCAGATGATCTCCATAGTTAGATCCTTGAATGGGGATAAGTGGCGTTTGCGAAGAGTAAAATGAGAATGTTCATTGATGTAGACAGGTGGGAAGATGAGGCAGAACGGAAAGCTCGTAAGAATCCCACGGAGTGTCAGGTGAACTGCTGGTATGGAGAAAATGGGGGAAGAGAGAGAATCCCAAGCGTGGATGATGAAAGCCAGGATCTGGTTTGATTGAAGGAATAGGATGAATCCGATTCTGGCACACAACGTTGAAAACACTGATCAAGCTGTAGAATATGAAGCTCTCAAAGAAGGGTGAAGGCTGCAGATATGAAATGCTGAGCAGATTGAAGGAGGTTACTGAGAGTAGGATTCAGTCAAATAGCAGCAGGTGAAGCTGGGGAGTCTGGAGGGGGGGAGGGCAGCAGACAGGACCAGCTGACGCAACTTGGATACTGAAAGTAGAGGCAGAAGGAGAGCTGGAACTGACAGTTGAGGTAGCAGCTGGAACTGAACGAACATGTGTAAATCGACTGCTGGGGAAGCTCAGCACCCTTTGTGCTCCATTTTCTGGAGATGAGATGTCGACCATCCTATGTGTTAGTTAATACAGGATCGATCAGCGGTTTGCTACTATCATGTCTACTTGAAATGGAAAAGGTGAACTCACATTCAGAGATCATTTGTGACCAGACAGTGATATTTTGAAATTTACCTATTTCCAATGAGAAAACGGGCGAATTTGTGTCTTTTCGTTCACATAAAGTCAGAAAAAACAACATATGAATCCAAATTAACATGTATTTATACTAAAGTAATACAAAAATGACTACAAAAGATTTAGAAGTGAGTAGTTTTTCGAGATTTACGATTATACTGTAAATCACTTTCACGAATCAGCACCCAAATGTAGTCTCCCATCATGTTCTCGTTATACTGTCCTTGGTAGCGGCGTTCAAAGTCCAGTATATCCTGGTGGAAGCGCTCGCCTTGCTCCTCCGAGTACGCTCCCATGTTCTCCTTGAATTTATCAAGATGAGCATCAAGGATATGGACTTTGGTGAAGAACTACAGCACAATGGGCTGTAGGATGTCCCTCAGAGTCTCAACCAGCTCCACATAGTTTTCGGCCTTGTGATTGCCCAGGAAGCCCCGAACCACTGCGACAAAGCTGTTCCAAGCCGCTTTCTCCTTACTAGTGAGCTTCTTGGGGAATTCATTGCACTCCAGAATCTTCTTTATCTGTGGTCCGACGATGCTTTGACCTTTGCCTCAGACAGCTTAGGGAAGAAGTCTTGAAGGTACTTGAAGGCTGCCGACTCCTTATCTAGAGCTCTGACAAATTGTTCCATAAGGCTCAATTTGATGTGCAGTGGTGGCATCAGCACCTTCCGGGGGTCCACCAGTGGCTCCCACTTGACGTTGTTCCTCCCCACAGAGAACTCGGTCCGCTGTGGCCAGTCCCGCCTGTGGTAGTGCGCCTTGGTGTCCCTGCTGTCCCAAAGGCAAAGATAGCAGGGAAACTTGGTAAAACCGCCTTGGAGACCCACCAGGAATGCCACCATTGCAGCCTCTTGATGCCATCTCAGAAAAATGCAGATATGTATCCACTTAGGCAGCTGGAACTAAACTGAACTGGTGGGCTTAAGGCCCCTGTATTTATACTACTATTTATATTACTGGAAAGTTCTAGAAAGTTCTAAAAGTTACTCCAAGTTTACTCAGCACTGAATCTATCTGGAATGTTCTGGAAAACAGGTACATTTCAAAATATCACTGTCCTGGTCACAAAAGCAAAGTTTGTGGGGAATAATAGCCATTTTCTATACTTTTGCGGCATAAGCAATTAGGAAATAACACTTACTACCCAGGAACCAAAAAAAAAAAAAAAAATTGTTACACAGTGTAGTTATAGGACATTGTTTCCGTATCTGACTTGCAGCTCACGTTGATGAAATGATAACTTTGAAGGTTGAATAAAGTGTAATTTGTTGGTTTGGAGGAGAGGAGCCAGATGAGGAAGCACGAATCCGGGAACAGGAAGAGGTCACTGGAATGGATGCCTGATACAGGGAAGCTGGAAGTTAATGTGACAGTAGATACTGAGCATCTCAGAAAGCCGGTAAGTGCGTGGCTTCATGACCATGTCCTCAAAGGGGCGCGGGCGTGGGGGGGGGGGTTGCAGGTAGAGTTGACATTGAAGAATGTCAGTTGATATAGGTAGACAAAAAGGTCGAGGCAGGAAGGGAACTCCCGAGAATCCATCACAGTGAGAACAAACTGCAAGAATGGATAGAATAGCTCTACTATAGCAAACCGGCTTAAAATAGAGACAGAACTTGTGGTATTATACTGCCATCCAGAGGTTACGATTGGAATTAACCATTGACTTGAGTGAAGCAGGGTAGAATATATGAGGTAATTACGATTAAAATCCTTGTCTATGTAGAACATTTGCTTATTCCTTTAGATTTGAATAATAAACATTCTAGACATGGTAGGACAGTTAATCGTGTATATAAATAAGTTAACGCAGTATTGAGATGTCATGATTCGCCGTGTTGAATTTGTCTCCACCAGTTGTAAAAGCGCAGCAACAGGAAGCCAGAAGATTGCAGTACTGAGGCACAGAGCGCGCAGAGCCTGATGAAGCTGCCTGGTCACCATGGCAACTTACCACTCCCCACAGTCATTCAATGAGGGCGTTGCAGTACAGCACTGTCGTTGGAGCATGTTGTGACCAGTCAAATCACGAGCCGCCACTGGTTGAAATTGAGTTTGTAATGGGCTGGATACGTCTTTAAAAGGTTGAACGTAGCTGATGGAGGTCCACAGCAGGATCTTCTGATGGAATGGTAATTGTGCTGGCTCTGTGGGAGCAGGGGTGCTGGCTCTGTGGGAGCCGTCTGATTGCGGGCTAGGAGTAAAGAGAGATTCCGCAGACAAAGCTTCGTGGTGGATTTAAATAGAGCTAAAGCAATCACTGACAACGGGAATGTTGATGTCTTGTCGAAGGAGCTTGAAAGTTTAGCGGAGGACCAGTCTTTCAGATAAAGTTGCAGACAAGTTGAGTAATGAAGCTGCACTTTGAACGCCGCTATTGCTGAGGTGGAGACTGGATGTGTGATAGAGTCCTGGCAAACTTGCCTCAGGTAGCCGAGGAGAACACAGACGAGACTGAGATAGAGATTGACGTTGATACGCCGACACAGGCGCACGGGATTTAATCAATAAACATAAACAAAAAGTAAACAATAATGTCATGTGACGCTACCAGCGATGGTAGCACACAGAGGACGATACACGACTTTACACACACTCAAAAATAAAAACACAATACAACAAACTATAAATCAAAGGTGCCGTGAAAACGGCAGGCCTTGCAGCAGCCCCGATCACAGTGATCGCTATGTTTTTATACTAACGATCTGCCGAGACACGCCCACCTGCCTGCTGGAACAGCTCATTGCTTTCAGCTGCTGCTCCACACAGACAGGTAATCGTCCACGGCGGAGCGCAACATCAGTTAAACAATTAATTAAATCAATTTACAACAAATAATGCAAAAATATACAATAAAACTACATATTTCCCCATGTGTAGGGCTTCCGCCCTGCCACAGATGGAACAGGAAAGACACATGTTGGAGCTCTTGGAGCCGAAAAGAGAAGCTGAATGAAAAGAAGGATCACCTCAGCAGGTAGGAAAATGATTGATAATATCTTGGCAGCGCTGTGCAGAGAAATGACCTGCAGTGAGCGAGACAACGAAGTTTAGATATTAGCGATGGAGCACGAAACAACGGCGTCTGAGCGTTTGCTACAAAAAACGAAACACTAGACAGAAAAGGTGCAGGTGATCAGGGCTTAAATAGAAAATAGATACTAATTAACAGGAAATTAGAAAATTAGAAGATTAGAAGCCCCCAGCTCCATGCCCCCTGAACCACGCATGCTAACATTAAAAACTTTTTTCCCCTTAACAGTGTGGAGTATGGTGTGTAGATAAGTGGAAAAAATCCTCATTTAAATGCATGAAACTCTGAGGCACTGACACAACAAAATGTGAAAAAAGTTCAAGGGGGTGTAGACTTTCTATAGGCACTGTATATATATATATATATATATATATATATATATATATATATATATATATATATATGTATATGTATATATTATAAATGGCTCTATTTGTTGTAAAATAAATGTGATTGTGGACATTTTAAATATTTTGAATAGATTTCACAATCAGGCTGTACTGATGCAGTAGAAATAATTACATTCAAATAATGTTTTTAAAAAATCTCAACCTGCAATAGACAGAGGAGGTTCTAGTACAATAATTTGCTTGGACGCTTGTACTGTATGTGGCTGGATGGTCTGTTCAGCATGTGTTTAATTCATTTACATATTTTCAATGAATAATAATTTCTTGGCAATATAATTGCTGATCTCTCAAATTTTAAATCTACATTTTCACTAAATGTCAAATATAATTATGCAATGTAAACTAAATAGCAAATATAAATTCCTCTTAAAAATGACAATTTTGGCACATGTTCATCTTAAAAGGCCAAATAAATGGATAAATACAACATTATCTTTAGAAAATATAAACCGTGTCATGGACACCAAACTTCACATGCAACATTCTAATCCGTCTGGACAGACTTATGAAGGAGACTCGTTGTATGTAATAGTAAAAGAAACTTAACTTGGGTTAAGAAATGTTTTGCTAAAACATGTTTTCAGTTGCATCTCACTTCACCAATTCAGTGCCAAATACAGAATCAATTCTGCACCACTAACCTCCTACAGAACAAAACAAAATCTGTATTGATTGTAATTGAGCTTAAACTGTGGACCTGAATGAGCAGTGAACTCTCATATTCTGCACATCCAAGCTTACCAAGACTCCGAATGTCAAGGCGGAGGTAGGTGGGGTGGGGATTTTAGAACCTGTAGCCACTAGCTTTGGATTTACCCTATCCTTAGCTTCCTGCTGGTCAATACATATATTATAGCTACATTCTAAGAAATACCCTATTTCTTACTTACTGTACCTGTTATGCCTCAGACAATCGTGTTGAATACATTGTCTTTTCCAAGTTTAGGGAGCTGACACTGCAAGTTTATAGGAATTAATTACGAGTGGCAGCAAGTCTTTGATTGCCTGACTCTAACCATTATGACAGTTGTTGGAACCGTTCCACACAAAGAACAAAGTCTCCCAATTTCAGTATTGAAAAAATTGCCATAAACTTTGTGTGAAACATGTGATTCTGGTAATTAAAGCAAGCTCTGGCAACAGCAAACTGGTTTTATTGCTTGCTTTTTATGTTTTGTAAAAGAAAATATTACAATTAACAGAAAGTTAAGCTTCAAAAAACTAAATTGAAATTGTCAGTGAAAACTAAACTACATTCTTGCAGGTTTTAAAGAAACACAATGTAAACCATTGTGTGTGTTTTATTAACTAACAAGTACAGTGAAAATGGCACGCATTTGAAAATGGGCTAGAAAGTAGAATACAAATCACTGTGATTGCTCTTTTATTTTTATTTTTTTTACAATTGTAAATTACAATTTACTTTTACTAAATTTATACATATTTAACACCTATAATATATTAAACCTTCATTTAGAAACATTACATTTGCATGTAGTCTTATATAATAGATGTAATCAATATTTAACTTTCAATAAGGCAATGTTATTATTTCAATTTTAACAATGACTTAAATGTATTAAGTTGGAAACCAATGATACCGAATGGTTGCATGGTTTCCTTTGCTGATGGATTTCATTTAAAAATGTCACGGGATAAGTTTTTATGGAAAGTGCAACAGCTGTCTGAATTAAACAAAAAAATATGCTTTTCATTTTGGTAAGGGAATTTACCTGCCTCTTTGTAATAAGGAATGTGCCATTTGGGTCAACAAGGACCAAATAATTTCCCCCAAACTCAAATCTCTCCTGAAACATTAATTCAGCAATTGATTTAGTTTTCAGACCGCCTCTGGCAAATATCTTCCATTGTCTTATCTTGATCGGCTCCAGGTTTTGTGATCAATGAGCCAGCTGCTTCTCAGTCTCAGTTACAAGATTAACCAAAGCCAAATATATATTCTTTTTCTTTCAACAGACATTTCTGACAGTCATGATTTATACAAATCTGTTTCCTTTCACCTTAGTGCTGCACAGTGGCAGTCATCTTTGAAGAGGCAGGGAAAGCAATTAACAAGGGTGTTTGTGGAGAAAGTTTCTCTTGCTGCCCAATTGCACACACAGTAGCTGTGAAAAGGTAATATGTCTGGAGTGTTCATCACATAATATCATTTCTTTTTGGGAAAGACACAGTACTTAAAGGACTGATAGCGCTTTCCACAGGGTTCTGATTGTCAATAATGTTAAAGAGTGGCATATTAAACACTAGACCTAACTTCATTTCAGCATTATTTCATATTACCCGGAGTTTCTTTTTATTTTTTATTTCAACTTTGACCAGGAGCTTACATTCTTCAGCTCTTTTATTTTGTTATTCACAAAACAATTGTTTTAGTCTTAAAGAAAAAAAAACATTTGTAAATAAGTATCTGATACATGTTGTTTTTGATATATGAAAATGTATTTTTGAATAATAATAATAATAATAATAATAATAATAATAATAATAATAATAATAATAATAATATTTATTATTATTATTATTATTTTCAGTAGATAAAAATAAAGCATCTCATCTAATGAAATTAGACAGAATGTAAAGCAAGTAATATAAGTTAGAAAGTTGGAAATAATAAAAAAAAAAGTTAAAAAAAAAATGTTATGAATTGTTTCTCGAATTTGCAAAACAAAATTACAAGGAATTTAAAAGCTGTCAGAATTCAGACCAGTGTTTAGACAATGTACTGGTTTTGCTCCATATCATGTTCTTGAAATGTAAATGTTTTTCTTTTTTCAAAACAAATAAGTTCTGCTAGAATATCGACCTGTTAAATTGTATTGTGATGTGTGCCGTGCGAGTGTGACAAAGGACATGATATATAGGGTGTTAATAATTTGAAAAAGTTCCAATTATATTAAAACCTTGACATTTTCTGATTTTGACTGGTACAATCTTTCATAAAGGAACTCAAACAGGGAGCCAACTGTAATTTTGACAGGCTCCCTAGAATAAAAATCCCAGACCTGCTGGCAGATGGATCACATTTCAAATGAAAGAAATGTGTAGGAACTGAGTTGGTGAAAAAAACTTCCTTTACAGGAACTGCAGTAATTAAAACCCAAGAGGCAGGCAGGCCCAGTGCTAATAGTTCATATTGAATGAGGCTGTGTTTCTCAGACTGCTCTGCCAATCTGATCCCCATCACTAACAGGGGTTATACTGCTGAGATATTCGGCTCTTTTTTAATGACCTATATGGATAAATCATATGGGGTAAACTGGTATCTGATTAAAATCCAGTGTTGCGTTTTATTACATTTTTCGGGTTACATTTTAATTGCTAAAATAAGTGATAGATAGGCTGTGAGAGTTTGAGGGGAAAACAAATCAAAGCATGTGTTTTGATAGACATGTTCTTTGAAATACAGGGAACGATAACTTTCTTCTTCTTCTTCTTCTTCTTCTTCTTCTTCTTCTTCTTCTTCTTCTTCTTCTTCATTGGTTAATCTACAAGCCTATTACCAGCAAGTTCCAATTAACCTATAAGGTGTATATATACCTATTTCACAAACTCAGTCTTGCCGTGCTTTCGGATTTACCGCTTGTTATTTATTTGTTTGGTTGCGTACCCCTGGCGGTCATGTCAACATTGTGCCTTACCTTCGCATTATGGATTCAACTCTCCAAGCATAGAGCAGTCCAGGCTTCGGTGCTTCCCACTGGTTAGCGCCTTCTCGGCACTGGCAGTCAAGCTCGCGCCAACTTGACTGATGCCGGTCAAGACTTCTGGTATGCGTCGCTTGGTTCAGCCTGGTATCTCACAACCTCACAGAATAGGAGAATGGTGCAGGGAGTGTTCTGTGTGCCAGAGTTGCTGCCAATCTGGTCTGCAGAGGGCATAATGGTATGAAGTTTATTTGAGATATTAAGTTTATTTTGCATGTGTGATATGAAATGGACCATGAGACCGAAATTTCCAATTCATAGTTGATCAGAAATGTTTCTACCGTGATTTATTTATATAACACGGGTGTTCTCAGTATTTAACCAAAATATAATGTTCAACTATAAACACATAAAAAGCAGTGTTTTATCCTGCTGTGATCATTTTGTTCCATGTGCCAGATTTCTCTAAATGTCACACAGCAATTTCTTCAGGATCAAGAACAATTCAAACAGTAATTTGCCTGGGACATTCAATTTCGTCATTTGCATTATTTTTCTAACCACAGACTAGACTAACTTACCAGAAGAGAATTACTTCATTTAAGTTATAAAGAGACCTCTACACGTTTTTACAAAAGCTGCTCATCGCCTTAGAATCTATTATACTCTAATGTATTGCTTCCAAACTCTGATAAACTGGATGTTCTATCACTCACTCACACCAATCCTCCAGATCAACAAACCATATCAACAGATCCAGTAGAAAATCTATTTTAATTTGGAAATGATGCTGCGGGACATTCAAGGATCTGCTTCAACATTCAGGATACAAATGTCGCTGCAGGACATCTAAAGATCTACTCTAACCTTTATCTTCCAAACCACCATCACAAAGGAGTCCTGGAGTTCTGTCAACGTTCTGCGCTCCGGATGCTTCTCCCCATTCAAGTATGTCCTTCTAGAAACTACGTCGTCTCTGCTACTGTGGATTCCTCCGGCATGGCAAAATCCACGCCGAAACCTGGTCCTTGATTCATTATCGGACCAACGCATCGGAGACCTTAAACTTCCATCTCAGAGTTATGTATTCCATACATTTTAAAGCACGTAAAAAATATTGCACTAATTGTATTAATTGCTCTTTCTGCTTCTAGCTGCCAGTCGAGGCATTTTGCTGCAGTTCGTGTGAACTGTGAACTTCAGTCTCTGGTCGTGTGGAGCGTGTAGAGTGTCGTGCGGGTTGCATTTGCCCTTTTCTGCTCCCTCTGGCTGCCTGTTGGGGCCATGCTGCAGTTCAGGGGGTGTTTTCCATCTTTCGTAAACAAAGTAAATCTGATAAATTAAGGTAAGGAGAAACTGTTCACATTGCTCGCACTAATTCTGTTTTAGGTTTTTTTGTACCCACACTTCAATGCTGAGATATTTAGCCACCAGACCCCAATCTGCACCTACTATTTCTAACTGCACCGAACCCGGCAGTCTCCAAGTCCGGGTTTCTGCAAGACTCCAAGATCTCCAAAAAGGCGACCTTTCTTCCTCGAACTATTCGTGCCATTCATTCAGGACCGGAGCTGCAACCGCATAAGTGATGAGATCCACATAAGGAACAATATTAAAAACATTCTCGTTGTCCAACAACATCTGGAACCAACATCCTAAAGAAGGACTTTATTCCAGCATCCAACCCTACCATATCCTTTGTATATGTTGAAAGAAAAACAAAACAAACTGCATTTTGCTATATGATGCCACCTATTATGTATAATTATGCTATAATTTTTTATAGTCCAGGAGACAGCTGAAGGTCTAGGGCCCTAGGAGATTTTTTTTACTTTTTAGGTTCTTCAGTTACACAACAGTAGATATCACATTATGTGATTTTTCTTTTTTTTTGGCAAAATGTGTGATGTGGTGTAGGTGGCCATAATTATATAGGTATTTGCATATATTATTTCTCATTTTTGGTTTTTGGTTTGTTTTTGTTTTTTGTTCTGAGCGAATAGGGATTCTCCACAAATCTCTCAGCCTCTCTGTTCCTTTGGGGGGGGTGTATACGATGCTCCTCTGCCTAATCATTTTTGTTCACCGGGATGAACACGTCGCATAGATTTATTATTTTATTGTTTGTTTTCTTTAGCAGGTGGCACCGGGATGCTCTGAAGGATGAGGCTGTGCTCCAACTATTTTTCTTTTTCTTTTTCTTCACCCATTGTTTGGGTTCAATGTTTTTGGAAATCTGTAAGATTTTGTATTATAATAAAGGTGGTTATTTAACACAAGATTGTCTTGACTGAATACATTTTAGGATACCCATAACCTGCACAGGAGTATATATTTTAAAAAGACATTATAAAAAAAATGTATTTGAGCAAATACTGTAGGTCTTCCTACAATTATTATTTAGATAATTATAATATTGAGATAAAAATGCATGCACATAAATACTTCTGTATATTGAAAGCAGGGTACACCATTTAGGGTCTGAGCTATTTTTGCATTTTTATTTTACTGTTGTTAGACAGTAAAAAAAAATGGTTACAGGTACATGTCATACACGAAATTAATGTGCACACACTAGGCTTCCATTAAAAAAAGTTAAAATAGTCTGGGACTCACCCTGTTCAATACAGATAAGAAAAACCACAGAAAAAGAGAAACGCTTTGTAAAATTTATTTTAAGCATGGCCAGCTCATATCTGACAATGCGCAATTAAACTTCAACGCATAGGGAACATGGAATTTTTTTTTTAACAAATAGGAATTATGGCCTTATACAATATGGTCCAATACCGGAAATACCAAGCAGGGCTGTCTCTTACAGTGCCTGAGTAAAAAAATTTAAAGGGCCAGGTTGACGGCAGGATTTTTAACATTAGGTGGACCCTATAAAGCAGGGGTCTCCAATCCTGGTCCTGGAGGCCAGGTGTCCCTTCTGGTTTTTGTTCCAACTGTACCTTAAATTACTTAATTGGACCAGTGAAGTGCTTATTAGAATGGTACAGTTGGAACAAAAACCAGGAGGGACACCGGCTCTCGAGGACCAGGATTGGAGACCCCTGCTATAGAGTTAAAATGTAATACATGTATTTACAAGAACTGTTTAACATAGTTTATGAAAAATAATATTACACCATCACTATTTGGATTTTACTGCTGTCATTGATTACAGTATTCAAATGGTAGTTACAGAGCCTACAATCAATTATTACAATGTAACAATTTACATCAAGTGTCTAAAAGTATATTGTAATTACACCATAATAACATATCATTTACACATACAGTGGTGTCATTACAAAGTAACAACATGCATATTTACAAAATGACCAATGTTTTGTAGCGTATTTTGTAATTAAAACTGTAATGTATGTACATGTGGTTGCGTAATTACTATTGAGGGGGTTGAATGGAGAGGCAGATGATGTTGTCCTGCAAGTTCTCCTTTGCAAGTACAATGGATGCTGGTGTTGAAGGCTGGCTGCCTGAAAAATGGTGGCTCTTTCAAGGATATCTATTGTACTCCCTGCTGCTCCTGTCCAAGTTTTTTTTTTTTTTTTCCCACAGTGCCAAAAATAATTTCAACATTGCTGTTTAAAAACACTACAACACACAAAGGAGCTTGTAAGACTACATTTTTTACCTGAAAATTGTGCACAGTTATTTTAGTTTGCTTTTTGATATATAACCTAAATTAAAGCTCAGGAGCGTAGCTATGCTGTGTTATTTTCAGACAGTAATTTATATGTGTCAGTCACTCATGATGCATGTTATTTTAACATCTTTTGCCAATATGTATTTAAAACTCATGGGGGATGTGGGGAACGTGTGCCCTTACATGGCTGTACTGTTGTGTGCCTTTTCCTCAGGTGTACAGCTATGGCCAAAAGTTCATAAAGTTGAATGAAATCTGCTAAATAATTTTATGATAACATATTGAATTACATACTGCTTTGTAGTTTTCCATATACATAACAAAAAACTGAAAAATGTGACATTTTTTAAATCTAACATGAAATACTGTACTACAATTATGGCTTCCGGTAAACTTTTGCGATACCATTTTGTAGTTTGTTTGATTACATGATGTTAAATAAAAGATCTAAATTATGCTCATATAGTTTTTTTTTTTTTTTTTTTTTTTTAATGATGCCTCAATCCTAAAATTGTAAGTGATGCAAAACTTTTGGCCAAAGCTCGGGCACCATGTATTTTTGTTTTGAGTTTCTTTGAAGATTGTATATATTTCAATATAAAGCCTTGGTTATAGTTTACATACATTTTAAATTAGAAAATTATTAGAAACTGATTACTATGAAGAATCTTTCAGAAATCTAGTACATTTTACTTTGGGTATAGATTTCATTTTGTGCATAAAACATAAGGCATAGTTAAAACACTACGGTATGTTTAATAGTAGCTTTTGTGTTTTATAATTCAGGAAGTTAATGCATCGTATGGTGGGTGTCTCACAAAAATCTTACCTCTAATTTGGCCAAACTGCATGAATTCATTAGCAACAAAAACTGGGGATGCATAAAATCTTAAAATCTTTTTCTTTTTTAAAGCAGCCATTTTTTAATAGCTATAGAACCCTCATAAGAGTGGTTTACCGTCTAGTAAGACCCTTCTCGTTATTTTAATAGCTATAGAACCCTCATAAGAGTGGTTTACCGTCTAGTAAGACCCTTCTCGTTATTTTAATAGCTATAGAACCCTCATAAGAGTGGTTTACCGTCTAGTAAGACCCTTCTCGTTATTTTAGTCATCCATGTCTTCAGTTTGGGATCTTTACCTGCACAAGATCGGCCTTATCAGATGGTAAAGCCCTCTTCTTTGGGTTCTGCTGCATATGCAACAATTCATTTATGTGACATATGATGACTGTTATTTAACTTTTCTCAAGAGGACCAAGTTATTATTAGCCAAAATGTGTGAAGCCAACAAAGCACAGGAAGTTGTTCTGTTCTGTGTAACAGCTACTGTATTCATCTCTTCCCCATTAGAGTTTAGAACATGACTCCATCCTCAATGTCCTTCCTAAGCAAAGTTGTGATGTCGTAAGACATAAGCAATTAGACATAAACACATTTTCATTGGAAAAGTAAACTGAAATAGCATTTTAAATGTAGTTTATTCTATTTTACCACTGAAAGTGTAACACTCCAATTTTGTTATGTGGAGTGTTTTATTTTATGTATGTAGGTTTTTTTAATTTTTTTTTTTTTTTTTTTTTTAACTGAAATGTACTGGCCTAGATTTTAGAAGTATATCAAGCACTGGGTTTCATAGTGCCAGCTGAATTCTGGATATTTTACCACTCACACTGCCTGTCTGTGATTATTCCACCAACAAACGTCAAATTATACGCTTTAATGTTTTACTTTTGCATAATATATGTTTTTTTTAGGTATTGTCTTGTGAACTTCAGTTGAGGCACCTCACATCTTGTTTCTTTTCTTATGAACTCAAGTTTAGTATTTGATACTGAGAGTAAAAAAAAAAAAATAAAGTTAATGGAATAGAAACACTCAGTGTTTGTAGTCACTGGGCAGAATAATTAGGCACAACTGGACAAAGAAATAACAATAATACGGCCCTTGAAGGTTATACTGTACCACGAGGCAACCAAAGCATACCATTTGAGAATTCCTATCCCTTTTACAGAAAAGTATGAATGTCAGTCAGTGTTTTATTTAATATGCATTCATTCCTGGGGGTGTGTGTTTAGATAAGGACACAGAGCCATGACATATGCTTTCTGTCTCAGTGAGAATATTACTGCCTATTACAGTATGTGACCTCCTCCAGAGAACACCTACAGCCTGCTGGGCTTTCAGATGAGTGGTATGTTTACTTTGAAACGAAGCTCAGCATTAATTTAGGCCTGGGATACAGTCCTATTTGCTTGTTGAATAAAATAAAACTGAAATTAGAGGCGAGTAAGTTTCTAAAAGCTTTGGCTCGAAAGAATGCTAAGCTTTTTCCAGTTCAATCAGATAAAACTCAGCTTTAAGTCTGCTGTTTCTTGTGCCCCAGAGCCAAGACTACCTTTCATGGTCAGTTCCTCCTAGTATGAAAATAGGACAGATATCAGAGAACAGTTTATTATTTTTAGCAAGACATTAAGGACATTAAGGTAAGTCTAGTTCCAGTAGTGACATAGTCACCAGCAAATAATAGAGTCTCATTCAGTTCTGTCACCAATCATACTGTGCATGCTGATTGGTTCAAGTGCAGTGGGAGTGGGCCAGTTAGGGCAGACCAGGCCTCGACCAGGGCTCGATTTTGGGAAGTTAATACACTGGGCTGCACCTGGTGGGAGGGACCCCCGAAAAGGTCATAGACAGGGACATATGTTGTGGTGGGGGAGATAGTCTCCTCACCTCCCAGCGTTACAAAATAAACTGTATTTTAGTCATAAAAACAGACTTTAAAAAACATTCGTTACATCGTGAAATAAGCAGGGGTTCAGGGAAACTCGTTTTTACACATTTTTTGTCAGAAATCAAAAATTACTGTTGGCTTTCTCTGGGATCAAAAACAACATTAACGACAGATTCACAAATGAGTGATATTAATCCATTAAGTACCAGATACATTTTTCTTTTAGAAAACAAACTGTATTTATGTAATTTGATACATTGCATTTAGACTTTTGTGGTTAACAAAATTAGAGTAAGTTATCATAACCATATAGTAAAAGAGAAAACTAAAACAACAGCCAGATGCCAGTTAAAAATGCTCCCAAAAATTAGAAAATAACCTGTCATCAAATGAGGACAATGGGTCATAATGGGTTCCGTTTCAATTCGAAGATGACCGCCAAATTGAATACTTTTGGGATATGCCTGCTTGTCAGGTATTCGCTGAGGATTTGATATCAAAGCTGCCGATAGGCCCCTCCGCGGAGTGACGTCCTCGGCCCCACCTCAACGAGGTAATAAATAGTCACTGAGTGGAGATCTCAATCTCTTTTGCCTTTCACAGACAGGTATGTAAAGTCGTGAGTATTACTCTAACCCTTTTTTCCAGTTGTGATTGACTCTTTAGAGCTCCTTCTTCGGGCTTTTGTGAGTTCCCTTGCAATTAATTTGGTGGAAGTAGGCGTGCCACTTCCTTGGAATCAGAAACTCGGCAATTGAAGGCTGAGCTAACGCAACTGCGTTTCATTTAAAAAAAAGAAGATCTTTCTTCATCAGCCTACATCGCTTGGTGATTGTAGCCTGCTTTCTAACCTGCATGTGCCTTTTTTTTTCCTCTGCTCTTTGCAGCTGTAATAAAAAAAAAAAACAGGAGAGATGGGAGACACGACCCTCCAGCGAGTCCAGTATCGCTCTGCAGCCATTGTTAACTTGAGGGCTCTGGACAACTTAAGTGTGTGCGGCCTAGTGCCCCTACATGCTTCCTCCATTAGGCCTTGGCCTTACTGTTGAGCTAACTGCGCGAATCACCACTCACCCATATTGTGTGTTAGGAGGGAAAAAAGGGGGAACAGGGGTGTTTTCTTTTTCTTTCTTCTGTCTCTCTCCTTTCTCCAGGTTTGTGACTGCACTACCCCGCTGCAAGCTACAGTGGCTCTCAAAAGTATTCACCCCCCTTGGACTTTTCCACATTTTATTGTGTTACAAGATGGAATCAAAATGGATTTAATTAGGAGTTTTTGCCACTGATCAACACAAAAAAGTCCATCATGTCAAAGTGAAAAATAAAATCTACAAATTGTTCTAAATTAATTACAAATACAAAACAGAAAATAATTGATTGCTTAAGTATTCACCCCCTTGAGTCAATATTTGGTAGAGGCACATTTGGCAGCAATTACAGCCATGAGTCTCTTTGGATAAGTCTCTACCAGCTTTGCACATCTGGACACTGCAATTCTTGCCCATTCTTCTTTGCAAAATTGCTCAAGCTCCGTCAAGTTGGATGGGGACCTTTGGTGAACAACAGTTTTCAATTCTTTCCACATATTCTCAATTGGATTGAGGTCCGGGCTTTGACCTTTTTGTTTTTAAGCCACTCCAGTGTGGCTTTGGCTGTATGTTTGGGGTCATTGTCCTGCTGGAAGATGAATCTTCTCCCAAGTCCCAGGTCTCTTGCAGACTTCAGCAGGTTTTCCTCCAGGATTTCTCTGTACTTTGCTGCATCCATTTTGCCCTCTATCTTCATGCTCTTTTGCCCTGATGCAGAGAAGCATCCCCATAGCATGATGCTGCCACCACCATGCTTCACGGTAGGGATGGTGTTCTCAGGATGATGTGCGGTGTTAGGCTTGCACCAAACATAGTGCTTAGCGTTGAGGCCAAAAAGCTCTATTTTGGTCTCATCAGACCATAGAATCTTCTTCCACTTGGTCTCAGAGTCTCCCACATGCCTTCTGGCAAACTCTAGCTGAGATTTGATGTGAGTTTTTTCAACAATGGCTTTCTTTTTGCCACTCTCCCTTAAAGGCCAGTTTTGTGAAGCACCTGGGCTATTGTTGCCGTATGCACAGTGTCTCCCAGCTCAGCCGTGGAAGACTAACTCCTTTAGAGTTGCCATAGACCTCTTGGTGGCCTCCCTGACTAGTGCCCTTCTCGCCCGGATACTCAGTTTTTGAGGACGGCCTGTTCTAGACAGATTCACAGTTGTGCCATATTCTCTCCATTTCTTAATAATGGACTTTACTGTGCTCTGGGGGATATTCAATGCCTTGGAAATGTTCTTATATCCTACCCCTGATTGATGCTTTTGAAGAACCTTATTCCGGATTTGCTTTGAATGTTCCTTCGTCTTCATGATGTAGTTTTTGTTAGGAAATGTACTAACCAATTGTGGGACCTCCCAGAGACAGGTGTATTTAACCTGAAATCATGTGAAATACCTTAATTGCACACAGGTGGACTCCATTCAACTAATTATGTGACTTCTAAAGACAATTGGTTGCACCAGAGCTTATTTAGGTGTGTCATAGCAAATGGGGTGAATACTTATGCAATCAATTCTTTTCTGTTTTATATTTGTAATTAATTTAGTAGATTTTATTTTTCACTTTGACATTATGGACTTTTTTGTGTTGATCAGTGGCAAAAACTCCTAATTAAATCCATTTTGATTCCATCTTGTAACACAATAAAATGTGGAAAAGTCCAAGGGGGGTGATTACTTTTGAGAGCCACTGTAGCTTGCAGCGGGGTAGTGCAGTCACAAACCTGGAGAAAGGAGAGAGACAGAAGAAAGAAAAAGAAAACACCCCTGTTCCCCCTTTTTTCCCTCCTAACACACAATATGGGTGAGTGGTGATTCGCGCAGTTAGCTCAACAGTAAGGCCAAGGCCTAATGGAGGAAGCATGTAGGGGCACTAGGCCGCACACACTTAAGTTGTCCAGAGCCCTCAAGTTAACAATGGCTGCAGAGCGATACTGGACTCGCTGGAGGGTCGTGTCTCCCATCTCTCCTGTTTTTTTTTTATTTATTACAGCTGCAAAGAGCAGAGGAAAAAAAAAGGCACATGCAGGTTAGAAAGCAGGCTACAATCACAGAGCGATGTAGGCTGATGAAGAAAGATCTTCTTTTTTTTAAATGAAACGCAGTTGTGTTAGCTCAGCCTTCAATTGCCGAGTTTCTGATTCCAAGGAAGTGGCACGCCTACTTCCACCAAATTAATTGCAAGGGAACTCACAAAAGCCCGAAGAAGGAGCTCTAAAGAGTCAATCACAACTGGAAAAAAGGGTTAGAGTAATACTCACGACTTTACATACCTGTCTGTGAAAGGCAAAAGAGATTGAGATCTCCACTCAGTGACTATTTATTACCTCGTTGAGGTGGGGCCGAGGACGTCACTCCGCGGAGGGGCCTATCGGCAGCTTTGATATCAAATCCTCAGCGAATACCTGACAAGCAGGCATATCCCAAAAGTATTCAATTTGGCGGTCATCTTCGAATTGAAACGGAACCCATTATGGACTTTTTTGTGTTGATCAGTGGCAAAAACTCCTAATTAAATCCATTTTGATTCCATGTTGTAACACAATAAAATGTGGAAAAGTCCAAGGGGGGTGAATACTTTTGAGAGCCACTGTAGGCTTACACTTTAGGACCTAACTGTAACTTAAATACTGAAAAATACACAAAATACATGAATGTGCATTCAAATCATAATTAAAAAATAATAACTTACTAGCACTTTTATTCTTTTACATAGCTGACATTTTTAATGGTAGGCTCAGATAAAAACAAACAGTTCACAAACCATAGTCGCTTTTGTGTACGAGGTACATGAACTGAAGAACAGCTCTATATAAGTAGAAGGTTGTTTTTTTTAGTGCTTAATTATTATTTAAACTATTGCATATACCCACAACATCGTCCACCAGACCACATAATGGAATTCTGAGCAAACCTCTTTACTCATGGAATATCGAGGAAAACATTTGTATTTATTCGCATAAATTTTTAGCGCTACATAAAATCAATAAAAAAACAAACAGAAAAACTTTTTTTGTTTGTTTGTTTTTCACGCAGTAATTTTTTAATATCAATAGAACCCCCATAAGAGAGATTTACCCTTCAGTGAGGCTCTTCTCATTACCGGTATGTTAGTCACCCTTGCCTTCAGCTCAGGACATTTAAGGGCACAAGGCTGGCCTTTCCACACGGAAATGCCCTCTTCTTCTGGTTCTATTGCTCAATTTATGCATGACGAACAACAGCATACCAATATTGTACCATACCGTGCTTTACAATAGATACTGCAGGCCCCGTCCCACAAAGCTTGTGCGTTATTATATTTTCTGTTTTTTATTTATAAAAATACTTCTTAATATATTAAAGCTTTGAGAACAGAAGAATAGAAAAGGGGGCTGTGTTAGTATTTAAAATAATTTGATAAACAAGTTTCTGAACAACATGAATTGTGCAATAGTTTATTGTTTCTAATCAGTTTCTTACAAATAAGGCTCTCGAGACCAGCATGCACAGACCTGTACTGATTTAAAGCGTTACCTTCCATTTAGGAGACACTTCAATATTAAAAAAAATAATAATAATAAATAAATGTGTATTAATATGGTCCAAAAGTTTCATATGTAGCCAAAATAAATATTTCAGTGAGCATATGAATCTAAGAGAGAGTGCTTTACCACATGTCTTTTCTTTTTTCTTTTTTTGGAAGCTGCAACATTATTTCCAAAACATAAAGACATGAATTGTTGAATTGTTCTCTTTGAACATTGTAATGTCCCTATACAGGGACAACCTACAGGTTATTATATTCCTTATTCATGGCCCAGGTGCTGGAATGTATGGGCTGTTAGGAGAGCTTGGCACATCATTTCTTCAGTAAGACTCTATTCTATAGAATGATTTATGGGTTGTCAGTTTACACACACTGTATGAATTTCTTTCGAGAGCTGTGAATAGTGCAATAGCCTTATCACCTGCATGATTGCGAGGCAAGAGGCAGCATGACGGGAAAGTGTGTTTCTGATTGTAATGCACCACAATGTACAAACTTATTTGAAATACGAATTAATAGCAATACAGTTTGTACCAATGCAAAGAAATAAAATAAGCACCCGAGTAGATTTGAAAACGGTCCTAGCATATCCTGACAATAGCCTACTGCTCTCTTTGAACACAGTATAAATGCTACTGTTGACCTCCAAGGTTAATCCATTACAATAGACAATTAGATTTAGTGACTGTTGGTAGATACAAGCAGTTAACGATGGTGCAGCCCAGAGGAGAATAAGATGGATTTCAGCAATTTCCTTTTGCTTTATACAACTAAAAATGACAGAGTGAGAAATGAAGAGTGTGATTAACGTGCTGTTAAGTAGAGCAGTTCTTTTTCCACTTAACTGGCTACAGGTGGAAAGTGAGACTCTGAGTCTGAACACTGTTTAAAAAACTATTACAGGCGAGCAGACAGATACCGATGACTTTCCTTAATGACCACATTTTCAAGTAAGCTCCTGCTAAAGAGGCTGATTTATTATCTTTGTTGGTGTGTGGGGGTGTTTGTAAGGTGGTGCCTATCATAAAGAAGAAAAAAAGGTTTTACAAGGTTCCTATTGTAACGAAGGATGTACTGTCATATACTATTTACCAGAATATTTTCCTCTCTTTTAAGGTGTAATAATTACTTTGCAGTTGAAGGAATTTTTTTTTTAATAACTAGTAATATATATATAAAGATTGATTGATTGAGAGATAGGAGAAAAACTAACATGCACAATACAACTCATTGAGGACAACATGGTGCTACAGTAAGCAATGTTAAAGGCTTAGGGCTTGACTACTTTGTTAAGAATTATTAGGAGACACATCAACAACTGCAGCTGAGTGACATCTGAAAGGCATTATATAATTTATTCAGAAAGATGTATTTTATCAGAACTTGATTCCAACAGGAACATCTTGATCTAACTGTTAAGTTGGTAAACACAGTAAACACCATCCTGCCATCTGTCTGGTGATGCCATGCCTGAGGGGTGTTGATTGAACTCATCCCATGGCTCCCTAATTAGATTCAAATCTGGGCAACCCAAGGAAGGCTTGTGAATTCCCAACCGTGCTCTTCAATCCAGTCCGTTTCTGGGTTGATGTACAGTAACATTGTCTTCTTGGTTTGAATCATACCTGTAAGGAACAATGACCGTGCAACCTGTGGGTGGGTATTGCACAGTGACTTGCAATACCAAGGGATCATGGGAAGCCAGATGAGTTGGCCAAAAAGGCACCACTAATGAATGACCATTCAAGAAGCTAACTGTAAATCTTTATATTCAATTTTTTTTTTTTTCAGCTGATGTTTTCATATGTGTTACTCTATGTGAAAATCAGAACTGGCTGAAACATTGCTTACTTGCTTGTCCCTATTTAACAGCTAGTTAGACTGTATAACTTTTTAAAGTATATCACACTTGAATAATTAACGATTTTTAAGCGTCACCCTGCAGAGAGAGTTAAACATTTGCTCTTATGCTCTGAAAGCATGTTTGCTACAGACCCAGTGAAATAGTCCTTGTTTTACTTTGTAAACATAAACCAGCAGTCCTGAGCAGTGTAAATAGTAGCAGGTCATTCTTATTCCCTCTAATGGGATGATAAAGCAGTCTGCCCTAGTTCCTTTCATCACTGTCTTTATATGCTGGCAGGAAGGAAGTATGAAATAAAAACAGGATTTTTTTTTTTTTCAAAAGCTTTAGTGTGAGTCATGCAGGAGACTTATTAGTGATTTTAAACAAGAAAGATGAGGCATTAGTCTAGAGTAATGCTGGCTCCAATCCATGAGACACAAAAGAAAACGCTGTGTATTTTTGTTTAAAATAAAAGCTATGCAAAGAAGGTCATACAACTTAGATAAATAAATAAAAGCAGGAATGGCTTGTGGAAACACAAGAGTGCAGCTGGTAGAGTATGATTCTGGACTCATTACAAATCGAGCACAAAGATTATTTCACATATGATACTGGACTCTCATTAGAAATCAATCACAAAGATTATTTCACATATGAGACAGTACTTTCATTAGGAATCGAGCACAAAGATTATTTCACATCTGACACGCTTTGAAACCTCTCCCCTGCCGAATGTTGTCTTTTCTCTCTGTACGGTATATTTTATTAAATATTCATGCAAAGAAAATAGTTTAATAATGATCCAGTCTGCTGAGGTCTCTAAAATGAAAGAGGGCAAATTCTTAGCAAGCACATGAACCCTGAAGGCAAACATCATTATCTGCTCTCCCTGTGGGTCCCCAGCCAAGACTGGCATGACCAGGATTCAAACCAACATGCGCCCGATCGGGCAAGTCACCCGCACTCCTTAACTAAAATAAAACACGTGACAAAACCAATGTGCAGTGTATAGGTTCCCCAGGTAAAGAAACAGTAAAGAACATTTGAATATCTCACACAAGGCAAATAAAAATGGGCTGTAAATCAAAAGCATACTGTAGAGAAACTGAGATCCACCTCTTTTTTTAAGTGGTTTGGTCTTTTATTAAAAAGTTATTCTTTCAGATTTCCTTTAATATTCTATTTCATTGTTTATGTTATTGTGGGGAAGGAGGGGTGTATAAACTGTTTGCTTATTTTGGCCAGTTTATTTAAATGTCTTTCATTTTTTTATATTCTGTGATACAATTTTGATTACATTTCCAGGTTTGGCTGGAACCTTGACTTTTTTGCATGTCTGTGACATACATTAAGCCTTCAGAATGTCAGGAAATAATCCTCCTGTTTCATTTATTGATTAATATTTATGTATTCATTTTTTGTTCTGGTTTTCATTAAAATAAAATGTATTTTGTTGGAATGTATTTTTGTTCCATGACAAAGTAGATTACATCTTACAAAAATGGCACATGTTGAACTAATGGCATTTCAATTAAAGGTATATATGATAGCCTTAGAACCATTGTGTTTCCTTTCTTTAGCTTAAGTATCAATTTGGAATGTTAACTTTAGTGAAAGTTCAGGGGGGCGTGAGCCAGGGCTTCGCTTCTTCATAATTTTACCTGTCTATCATCATTAACTCCCTATTTAAAACCAGTCACAGCTCAACTCTTTCTCTTGCGTTTTGCTTTTTCATATGCTGCAGCCCATTCTCTGTGAAAAAAAACTCTTGATTTTCAGCAGACCTGCTGCCCTAGCACTATGGAGGTCAAAACGCCCCCGCCAGCAGGCTCAGCCTCCGGAGCAGCTATTTTAAGGATTAAAAACCCTGAATGACAACAATATCAACAATCTGGCTGGAAGCAAGTGTATGGCGTTGTTCAATAATAAATGTACCTTTATATCTGCTACACCCACGTTGCCTCCTTCTCACAAGCATGCTTCCGCAAACTCGCTCGCACAGAGTCCAAGGACAGGCTGCAGCACAGCCCCTCCTCTCCAGTCATGAAAAAAAAAAAAATTGTTACATTATAGCTTCCGATGCTATTAAATCCATCAAAGCAGTAGGCCATGGTGGATATTTTATACACTTTTAAGTCATGCCCATTCATCCCTTTCTCCACCACCTGTTCGGGATCAGCTGAGAAGACGACTTTCTCCTTATATCCCACCTTCGGACCCCCCTGCTAAAGCAATCTCTAGTCTGCGATCCCTGTTTTCTTCAGTAGGCATCCCCCTCTCAAGACAAACCATCAGCCATCACCTGATCAAGACCATGGAGCGTTGGTCCCTTTAGCAGTCAACTCCTACATCCGATATCACTGCAGCACATCAGTCTATAGCTATCATGCCCGGAGTGGGGGTGCCCTGTCCGCCATGACCACCAGAGGTTCCTAACAGGGTTTTTTTTTCCTCTCTGCCGAGCGGATGGCCATCACATAGCTTGTTCCACTAACCATGTATTTTAGTAATTTTGTTTGTCATTGTTTGTCTCTTCTTGTTTTTATGTTATATATTGACACGCAGTCTTTGCTTGTCTTCACAGGTGCGGGTTCAGCGAGGAGCCGGTGGTCAGTCTTTTGTGGGGATAGTGAGTCTCACTTCCCCGACCTAGAGCTCCAGTAACTCTGCAGGTTCTTCATGTGGTCAGAGGTGACCACCGGCCACACTATTCTTTCGCAGCTCATGCGCTATATCTTGCTTCAAGAAAAAGGCTCTGTTTTACTTCCCTCTTTATCCTCCTGGGATGTGGCCCTCATACTCCTAGTGCTCGAGTCCCATAACTAACAATTATTTGTGTTCTTTCAGATTCTGTTTTCTTCCTTACGTCAAGACTTCGTATGAGCCTTTCCGCCCTCTGAGGGTTGAACCTGGTTGGTAACTGGGACCCAGTCACGAAGCAATGCCTATAACTACTCTCCAAGAAGTCAGAGGACACTGTGTTTTCAGGGGGCCGGGGGCCATTAGGGCTAGCCTCAACTCCATAGAAAAGGCTCTCTCGGTTGGAGTCCGGCCCGGCCTTTTCTCTCTCCCTTGTCTAGAGGCCGAGTCTCCGATTCTAAGTTGCAAAAAACACTCCCTTCCTCTCATAGCCCTGGCTCCTGCCCCGTGAAATATATTTTAATATATGTTTACTGTTAAGTCTCTGATTCCATTTTCATTCTGGTTCAAGGAAATGTGCAGCCAGGTCTCCAGTGGCTCACTTGGTAAAGGCGTGGCCACTGGCACTAAAGCAGACGGTGCAAAGCATGATACCAAAATTGCATTACAGGGCAAAGGCAGTTTGCTCCTGTTTTTTCATCAAAATCAGGGGCAAATGCGTTTTGCTGTAATGTTAGAGGTTTAACCCATCATCGAAATCAGGCCCATACAGTCAGGATTCAGTTTGTATTGACTGTGGCGCCCCTGTGGGTTAGGGAGGAAAAAATATCAGGGACTGAGCCACCTCACTGCCCTACAGCTGTCCCAGTTGGTTTGGTGCTGGGATTGGAGGACACTGTGAATGTGTGGGTGGCAGTGTGTAGGTGTAGGGGTGATGCAGGTGCTCCAGACAATGACAGACACAAAGTTCATAGTTCAAGAGCTTTTATTTTCTTGTTTGAAATAATAATGTTGGCTCTACCCAACTATGGGTATTGCCAGCATATGAACCAAGGGGTTGCAGTCCTGAAATAATAATACAAAACACTGACACGCAACACAGATACAGACACGTCTCCGGACAGTGCGTGCTCTAGGTGCAGGTGCGGTGATTTAAACAGTGGTGCTCGTGCTTGAAGTGGCAGCTCACGGATTCGTATTAGCCATCTGGCAAAGACAAATAGACACAGTTACAAAACAAACAAAAACACTTTACTCACAATCTCATAGTCCTCATTTCCTCTCATCAACCACAACAAAGGAACCGATTACGGCGTCACGTCCCCCTAAAGTACCCTAAGCCAGCCCCCTCCGACAGCTAGTTCAGTCGTGTCTCCTCCAATTCATGACTGACACTTCACTCACCGTACTAGGGTGATGACTCCTAGTACCGTGACTCCGCCCACTTCCTGAATGGCCGACTTCCGACTGACCGTGGAATGAACTGCCCAACCATTCAGTATGAGGCCCACAGTTTATGTTGTACAGCGCCCTTACAGGTCGGGAGGGAGATTGTTGATTCGGATTCATTTGCTTTCTGTCACAGACACCCACTGACTTTCAGCTCTCCTAAGCTGTTGTGGGGAGTTGCCACAATGAAGGGACAACAACCTAAAGCTAGCGACTCAACTGAGCCAAAACATTGCTACTGTAAGTGTATTAAAGCAGAGTAAAAGTTAGCACAGACAGGCTTGGTAAATCGTATATATGTAGACAAATGTAAAATATGATCAAAAACCTTGTCACTTTTAAATCAGTCAAGCTTTTATTAACAAATTCTCTAAATACAAAAAGAATGGGAAAACTGCAAGTGCCATGTGACTGTATCATGGTAAACTTTTAAAAGGGTTGAATCTACATCATTCATACAACCTTATATGTCCCTGTTTTTTTTACAACTAAATGTTATTCAATGAAAGGGAAAAAGACCACTGTTTTACTAGGAGGCCAACTGAGAGTTGTGCCACTTCCCTTGAGAGTTGGTGTTCAAAGAATGCTCATTATGAAAAGCAATTAGTCTTGGCAGAGTATCTCTCAAAACAAAATCCCATTACCAGTCTGCACGATTGTCTACCTAATTTTCTAAGTGTGATTATCTTTACGTGCTAGGCTGCTTTGAGATTCTAAAAGGTTATCTGTGCTGGGTTAACAGCTTGTCTATGACTGTTGCCCTGGGGTGCAGGGTTTTAACAGTGAACACCAAAAACCTCTGAACTCAATCTGAAAGGTGTTAGAACTTGTGGGTACAGAGCATACAGTTTGATACAGTTCAAATTCATCATGTAAAATAAAGAACATTTTACTTGGTGTTGAAAGATCAGAAGAACGTGAAAAGCACAAGTTACAGATTTAAGTCTATACAAGCAAATAAGTTAAGTGAGTATTGTGGTTAATTCATATAGGGTGCACACATCAGAAGTATTTTAAGTGAGAAAACTGTGCGAATAAAGTAGTAAATATGCGCAAAGACTATGCGATACAATTACCGGAAATAAGCATCATTAAATGAATGCAGAGCTTATCAGATATTAAAACATAGATACAGATATTACAGATATTAAAACTACATGTATTGCAATTCAACAGTACGACCCAGTTGGTAAAGGATTTTTTGTTGTTGAAAAAACTCAAGTTGAAGCTTAGGTACTGTAGGTATAGTAAAGATCTGAGGCATTTGGAAACAAACATTGTAAACTACTGTAGTCCTAATGTACATGTAGGGAACTGCAAAATTATAATGCAAATGTTCCATGGAAAACTTTTAGAAATGCTTGTCAAACAACATACATGTAGTGATATTAGATTTCTTATTTTCTAAATAGAGGACTGTCGCCATGTTTATGGCCTTTGATCTCTTCTTTCTCATTTCTAGGTATTTCCTGTCTTGGCCGAGATTTCCCGCTAACTGTGGAAATTGTATTGACGATTACTGACAAGTTCATACTACCATCAATTATATACTGTGATGCAGCTCTGTGGAAAACACCTACACCTCTTCACAACACACACTTCAAATTGATTATTTTATTAACAAATTATTAGATTGTTTAGTGTTTTTTTTATAAAGAAAATGGGTCTATTCTTTATATTACTGTGGCACTGATGGAGGCAGACAGCTCTATGCCAGTTGCAGGTATTTCCTGTACCGTGCATACTTAGTGTTGTAGTTCAGTAAAACTGCAGAATAATTCCAGGGCTAAGTAAATAGAACAAAAAAAAACACTCTATGCATTCCTGTTGTAGGTGGGAATGGAAGAATGGTAGACTTCAGGGGAAATGAGAGGGCTGGAGAGTGGAGACAAGTTTGCTTAAATATGGACCTGCCCCTGACTTAAAACAGAAATTAACAGGAATGTAAATTTCCCAAAATCAACATTTTTATACTGGTGCACAGACATGGAAAGTAAATGAAGAGACTGCTGGCCAGTTTGCGATATGTTTAGTACACATTTGTAATCCAAGACAGCTGCTGGAAAATACTTCTGTGATTTAGCTATCATTAAGTGCACCTGAATCAAGAATAGTGATTATTTTAACATGGGTGCTACACATGTATTTTATTTGAGTGCAATTAGAACGGCAACTCTTGTTGAAGTTTGTCTGTCTTCATTTTTTAAAATTTAAAAGTGCCTTAAGTTTGGTCTGTGCAACAGTGCGTATGGTTATTGCTATGGTAAACATGGCAGTTTGCTTGTGGGATTGAGAATCATACAGTTTATTGAAGGTGTCACTAACCAATAGCAATTGTTACAAAATACTATAGTTCATAATGGAATTAAAGACGTTATGTCTTTTTCCCTGTATAATTAAAGTTGTATTTGTTGTTTTTATAATATGTAAAGTCCACCACTGTGGTTCACGTGTGTTGCATTTTAGTTGTAGTTAATACGTACCACCATTAGATGGTAGCATAACACACTATATTTTAAGGTATCGTAATCCGTCGCATATCCGACTGCGGTGGGACCAGAGTGAGAGCGGATATGTAAAAAATTGGATGAATGAATCCTGTTTTAAATACCATTATACACAGCTGGAACAATTACTATATTCACACAATTATTGTTTTGAGGTTCCGCTTTTATTAGGGAGCTCCCCTAAATCCCTTGTTTCGAAAGGTACTGGGTATTAATGCTTGTGACAGAGTAGCCGTCTCCCGTGTCTGTGTGTGCATTTGCTGCTGAGTGACAGGCAGGAGATCGAGACGGAGGTTGAAGCTGATACACCCCGCAGGCGAACAGGATTTATTTACATATCAACACACTGAACAGCTCAGACACTACCAGCAATGGCAGCGCACGGAGCACATACAACACAGTGTACAAAATATTTGGTAGGATCTACAATATCTGAACTAATCTTCTCTGTTCAATAATAAACTAACGTTGCTGAAGAGCTTGATCATGGCGGGTAAACGGTTAGGATATGTGACGGGCGGATTACTGTAGTTGGTGCTGCTACTGTAGTGAACTGATAATGCAGCATGTAAATGTCAATGTTTTTTCTCTACGTTAACAGTCAAATTTTGTTTGATTTAATTTGTATGTCTTTGATTCTTTTAGTATGCACTTCTTTGCGTGCTAAACACATCAACCTTTTAAGCTTTGCTTTAATAATTCATTTGTCACATAATACACATTCAAAGCCCAATCATGTTCAAGCCAACAGTTCATTTACATTTACAAAGTGCGTTTGGATACCACAAATCCAGTAAAACTGAAGCTTATAAACCCAGCTGGGAAGTCGAAGATCATTTTTATTTAAGCTAAAAGAAAGTGATAAAAGAGTAAAATAAATAATTCATAATAATTACAGAGACTAGTGAGGACTCACTGACATGACAGATCAAAGGCAGTGTGATTGTCAGCCTGTATTTACTGTCTGCATCATATGTTCTGGAATGGGAGATCCCAGATTTACTAGGGCTGTAAAAATAGTCCATCATCAGACACATTTGACATAAAAGCGTTATTCTATATTACAAAGCTTTGAATGTTTAGATTTAGTTGAAGTCTCAAGACACATTTAGGGGATAATTAAAGTGTTGCAATCAATCTAGGCACATTTCAATTTCACAAAATAGATGGAAACATCAGCATAGATATATTATTCTTGAATTGTTATTGCTGGCAACCCAAGCATAAAATAAATACCACTGTAGAATGACACACCCAGCCACCCATACACACACGCACACACACAGTCATGTTTTATATCCTCATGAAGGCTTAGCAATAAAACCCAATACTTCAGAAAAATGATTGAAAAATGATTTTAAAAAAAAAGTAGAAACTAAATTATTCAGAATTAAAAGTTTTCTATTACATTAACTTTCATCAACCAAATACAGTTTTATTTACGCTGCACACAAACACACACACACGCACGTACACACACACACACACGCACGTACACACACACACACACACGCACGCACACACACACAATGTACACAGCCACCTTTTCTTCTGTGTGTGGCATGTAAATGTAGAATTAAAATACTATGCAGGGGCCCATTCAGCAGAATTGCACGTACAGGTAATTGTGTGCAGATCACACCGTTTGAACCTAAAGTGAACAATACGCCTTAAATCTGTATTTATTGTAAAAATGCTGTAAAACTGATTTAAAAAATAATGATAATAATAAAAAAAAACTATGGAGAGACATTTAAAAACACACTTATATTTTTTAAATTAGTTATGATGAATTTATTGATGTACAGACAACTTGTTTGAGAGCCTGCCAGGTTAGAGAGAATTTAACAATTGAGATTAAGCCACTCGGATTGACACCCTAGGCCCTTCATTGAATGAGGGATCTTTAGACACAGGATATTGAACTGATGTCATAGCCCTTACTTCTTTGTAAGAATAAACTGATCGCAGTCTCAAAAGAAGCTTAAATGCTTTAACACAGTTTTGACAACTGCTGCACCAGCTCATCAGCACTTTGTAACCCGTATAGAATATAGTGATTGCAAGCCAGCTTCACATGCTATATACTGTATCTGGATGCTATGTAAAGAGCTATGGATTCTGGTATTATGTCCAATACGATACTAGCACTCAGTGGTTTTTTTTTGTGTGTGTGTGTGTGTTTTTGTAAAAGATAAATACACAGAGAAGGCAGTCCTTCAGTAATTGTGAAAATAAACACTTTTATTTCAGCAGCTGCCAGGACAGAAAGGTTTACCATTCACTGTCAAACTGTTGTAAACGTTTGTGATTCTATTTCCATGTCGCTCCAACAGCTTCACATGCGCGCAAACCAATTGTTATTGGTCATCCCCGTCCTATATATGTGACCCAACCAAATTAGGGGGAAGGAATTATACTTCATAAGGCTTATTAAAACGATCCCTCCAGAGGTCTGTAAACAATGATGAAGAACTACAGACTCAGGTGAGACTCATTCCAGGTCTGATAACTCCTGTAACAGTCTGTTCAGAGCAGACATAGCAAGAGCCTCATTTGCCAGATTGCTGGCACCTGATTATTTTAGTAGTTAATAACTAATCTCAGAATGGGTGAAATATGTTACTGGGGCAAATTACATTTACAATTTTTCTTGGTTTTTTTTGTTGTTGTTCTGGGGAGTCTAATTTCACCTAGGAATGGGTAACTCAAGAAGAAAAGTCAAATTCAGACTGGAAGACTTTGAACCAAAGAACAATACTCATCCACAACATGTACCTGAAAAACATACATGTATGTACATCTAGAACCTCAGACTCATTCTCACCTATTACAAGGAAACCATGAACGTAGCGATTCAAGAAAAAGCCATTGTAAGATACATAATATAAATGGTTATAAAGAAAATAAAGTAGCAGAAAGGATGTTAGAGTGTTTCTATAAAGACATCATAGTCTTCACTAAGAACAGACCATTAAATGTTTTCTTCCAAAAGAACATCAAATACAGAGATAATTAAATGATTCATGTCTGATTCATGTGCAACAACTGAAGCAGGGTGACGACTTGCAAAGAAAGCCATCAGCTCGGTCTTGTCAGAATGTGCCGAGGTGCAATGGTTGTTCTTATGAAGTGGCTTTTAATTCTCCCCTTCCATTTACAGACTTGTTCTTGTAGGAAATTAGACTAATTGGCAAAGAACAACCATGTCAAGTTTCAGACAAAGAGACTTCCCTTCACTTCATAAAGAGCTTAACTGTTTTATCAGGGTTTATCACGTCGCATTTAAACAGCTTATAGTTAAAGCATATTTGGGAGAAACATCTTTGAAAAAAAAATACTTCATCAAAGGCATTCAGCTCTTCAAGCTTTTTTAAGCAATATGATCACTCAGGACTGTCAGTGTACTACCAGATAGTGATTTTCTTTTTTTTTTTTAACCAAAACTGTATTCACAAGCAGAATAGCAGGTCTGGGACAAATTTTGTAAAACTAAACTAATCTAAAACAAGAGTTTAACTGGTGTCTGTGTTTATGCAGTGGTTTAGGATGACTTTGAAGTATTTTTCAAGATTTCAATTCGGTGTTGTTCAGTAAATGTCCTAATGCCACAGTAAAGATACAGCAATAGACAGACACTCTGCAGCAGCGGCTACCAAACTTTTGATTGTCGCGTACCCTCTTCCAGACCTATCAACTGTCTGTGTATCCTTAGCATACAGGCTTATATTTAAATGTTATTTTTAATATATGCTTTCATAATACACATATAATGCACATAAACAATATAATACATACAATATAAATGACTATAACAATATAATACATATAATTCACGCTGTACGGTGATTGGTGGCAGGGGCTCTGTACGTCATTGTCTCTGTGTATCTTTGTTCTCATTGGTACTTCTTGGAGGTTTGCAATAAACGTGTGCGCCACAACCCAAGTGCCTCGCAGCTGCATGATTGTCTTGCACCGCACAGGCTCTCTTTTTGTTTCTGAAACTAACTAGTGTCACGTGCCTTTCATGCCAGAAATTAAAAGGAATTCCCAATGAGTTGTAAAGCTTTGTCTGAGTATAGCAAGTCTTATGAAAATGCAAACAATACCCCACCATTACACAATTTGTCCCGCGTACCCTCTAGACCTCAGGGGTACGCATACCGCAGTTTGGGAACCGCTTCTCTACAGAACCTTAAGTTAATTAATCGAATCAGTGGAACAGTAGAAAAGGAGAGTCACTATCCATAACCTTGCATGTGTTAACGCATTGTGTGTGTCATTGCCCCCCTAGACACATTGAACATTTTTTCTTACTTGTACTTGATATATATGTTGATGCCTTTTGTTGGCCCACTAGTTTGTTTACAACACAAGCTTTCAAGACCATTTCCCTTCATCAGATGGAAGTGTATTTGTGAAGACTTGCTGTTTAGTAATGCCAGAACAATTTAATCTCAGTGCTTGTACGGGTATTGGGAAGGCAGAAATAGGGGTGTCAAGACAGGAATTAGCATGGGTAGGGTTACCATATGACTCCATGGACACTAGGGCAGTTTAGGGCAGTCCAGGCTTTTCAACATACCCCAATGCATTCTGGTAAGTGTAGTCCTGCTGTGAACAGTACCTGAGTCAGGTAACCGCAAGCATGGGAAGCAGAGGGCTGGGGTCAGATGTGTCTAAGATGTATTTAGACTTTGTGACTGAGCAGTTTAATTAGGCCAGCATTTCAACAGGTTCCTCCAATCCATCCTTTTTTATTTATTTGTTTTTTGAAAGGCGATAACATCTAAACCAGAACCAAACAACTAAATATTATAACTATAGGTCTCTTGAGCACATGCTGTTTGTTTTCCATTTTGTAACATTAACATGGATTACATTACTGACTGGAGTCAACGCTTTGAAAATCTGACCTACTATTTCATTTTCAATAGCAATGCTTCAAAATCATCAAAACACCAACTTTTTGTTCATCTAGCTAGCAAACTTAGTTTTAGCTGAAATAAATCCACTGAGCCAAATGTGGTCAATAAAATAATATATATCTTCAAAATAATGAGTCACTATATACAGTATAGACCACAAAAAGTTACCCTAGCTAGTTATTATATAATATATACAGGCAGTATACTGAACCACTGTCCATTATATACTGTATATTTGCTCTAGCATTGTCCATTATATACTGTGTACTTTCTCTATTTATTATTATTATTATTATTATTATTTGTTTATTTAGCAGACGCCTTTATCCAAGGCGACTTACACAGACTAGGGTGTGTGAACTATGCATCAGCTGCAGAGTCACTTACAACTACGTCTCACCCGAAAGACGGAGCACAAGGAGGTTAAGTGACTTGCTCGGGGTCACACAGTGAGTCAGTGGCTGAGGTAGGATTTGAACCGGGGACCTCCTGGTTCCAAGCTCCTTTCTTTAACCGCTGAACCACACAGCCTCCTAGCATTGTCCATTATACTGTGTATCTGAGACTGCTGCTCAACCACCCCGCTGAGAGATGAGAGTTTACTTGAAAACAGATGTGGGATCACTTTCCAAGGCTGCAGTTAATATTGTTGGCAGATTAAGGTGAATGCTATAAATCAGTAAGGACACATATAAAATAAAAATAATAATAATAATAATAATAATAATAATAATAATAATAATAATAATAATAATAATAATAATAATAATAATAATAATAATTTATTGAATGTGGCACTCCTTTTTAATTGAGATGTAGGAGCAATCAAAGAATGTATAAAGATGAAAGCTTCAGACTCCAGCAGCAACACTGCTGTATCCAGGTTAGTACTCATTTCAATGACAAGAAATAAACACAATTAAACACTGGCATAGTTGTTTGTTGGGTCACACAGCTAACGAAACAGGGTTTGTCCCAGCCAAACAAATGTTGATATTGATAAATGTTGATGCCAACAGAAACAAAAGTCAACAGCAACCAGTTTGAAAAGGTTAGGCTACAATATATAGCATTTGAGCTGTTCCTTCCAGTGCTGGTTTTCTATTGAGAGAGCCTCTTCGCCACATCCATGTATGCCATCTCAATCTCCTTGTCTGCAGCACACGTGTTGGTGAACTCATCCCTGGTGTAAGCATTCTGCAGGTACCGCCACACTCCTGTCATGTCCGACGGGATTTCATAGTTGCGATATGTTTTCGCTACAATCTAAGACATTACAAACACAAAAACAATACAGTCAACTCTCGTTAATACGAATTTCAAGGGACAAGCAAAACAAATTGTCTTATCAGTAATTGTTATTATAAGTTACTGTCTAAAGAGGCGTTCACACCGGACGCGGTGCGCATACCGCCTGCTTGCGTGCCGCGCTGCAGTACTGTTCACACCAAACGCGGCAGGGTAAAGTCAGTGGGCGGTCCGTTGTTACGTCACGGCTGCAGGTACAGTGGCTTTTGGTTACCGAGCAACAAACAGTAAATGCCAACGGGAAAATAAAACTCTTTTGACAGAATTGAAGACACTGACAAAAGACAAAACTGAAGAGCGAAACATTATAAATATTTTTTTATAAAACCTAATTGTAACCCCCACAATCCCCCCCTCCTTTTGTATTAATGTTGTTAAAAACTGTTAAAATATAATATATGTACACCAAATAAATCGTTTTGCTTTATCTTTTTAAAGTTTGTCTGCAGTTAATTTATCAAAAACAAATGCTTACGGTATAGTAGCAGGTGCATAATTATTTTCAATGTGGAGTTTAGCACAAAAAATATATATTACCTCATTTAAGCAATTATGTATATTTAATAATCACTCAGTAATCCCATTGGTACACCCACAGACCACCATTCTACATCTTTTTTTATTAATATCTCGGTAACTATTAATTGTTGTATTATACAACGCTGGGAAATCTGAAATTAAAGCAAGCAGCTTTTCCTCCATTTTATTTTTTTTATTTCTTCCTCGCAAAGGAACCTCCTACTTTCCCCTGATTGGCTGTTGGTAGGTTACGTCACGACGCGGCGCGGCAAAAGTTGAAAATATTTTCTCTCTTGCGCGTCCCTCTGCCGCTGCGCGTAAACGCCTTCATTGAAAACCATTGCAGTGCCGCGCCGCGTCCGGTGTGTACGCCCCTTAAGCCAAATGCACTGTCCGTTTTGTATTGAACACTAAAATTTCAGTTACAGTACAATGAAAAGTATTATACATTTAAAAATAATGAGCATTTTATTGAAAATACGGTTGTCAGCAAACTTTTAAAAAGTATACATTGCAACTTCATATCTGCACGGCCCATTTTGATTCCTGGCATTTTAAACCACACAAGCAAGATGTCCTCAACATCAGAATGGTTGACAGTGTTTGCAGGAATGTTGAAATCTGCAGCACCATCTTTTTTTTTCTTGTATGGTGATGCACTATCGACCGCTTTCCGCACCTCCACTTTTGTTTGCAAGGATAACGCACGTTTTTTTGCACTGGTCACTCCTTTCTGCGAATGACAGTGGCACTGATGCGTGTGCATTGTGGCATCTCAAAATGCATCATAGGATCAGTAGTCTCAAAACAGCACTAAAATACAGAACAGAGGCACTAATCTGGGTGCAAGTTAATACATTTCCCAATATCCTTTACACTCTGCTGTTTTAACGAGGGCAATTAGTTTAATTAAAAAAAATAAATAAAAATCCCTGGAGAGCTTCAAAATAATTCACACAAATTTGTGTTAAGTGAATTCGTATTTTAAGAAGTAATTTACTATAAGAGACTGCTAAATTTGGCAATGTAGAAAATTTGTAGGATCAGGATATTTGTTTAATCCGGGTTTGTCTTAATGAGAATTGACTGTGTGTGTGTATAGATATATAAGATATACTGTCCTCTTGTTAGAGTCATCAGTGTCATGAAGAAGTAGATCGTTCATCACCGCGACATATTCTGTAGATGCGCCGTGTGTGATGTGACAGCGAGACTCTCAGGACTCGTGTGTGTTGTTTCTTTTTCTCCACTCCTTACCTTCACTATATGAAGCTTTGGCAGGAGATTACAGTCCGCGAGAGTCAGCTCGTCTCCATCCAGGAACTTGCGTTTTGACACGTTCACATCTTCAGCACTTTCCGTGTCGATCTCCTCGGGGAGCGCAGTGTTCAGGTAACTATCCAGCTTCCTCAGTGCCTTGGACAGGGCCTTCTCCAGTGCTGAAAAAAAAGACTTTCTGTGAGTTCACTGTGAGATCATTCTCCCTGGCAAATACCCATTTAGAAAGCAAGGTGATATTATGTTACACGTTACTTTTGTCAGATTACGTTCAATTGTATTGCAATGATATCTGACATGTTGAATTTATAACACTGATTACACTATGTAACACAATTTTTGTTCCTGGGTAGTAAGTGTTATTTCCTAATTGCTTATGCCTCAGAAGTATAGAAAATGGCTATTATTCCCCACAAACTTTGCTTTTGTGACCAGGACAGTGATATTTTGAAATTTACCTATTTCCAATGAGAAAAAGGGCGAATTTGTGTCTTTTTGTTCACATAAAGTCAAAAAAAAACAACATATGAATCCAAATTAACATGTAGTTATACTAAAGTAATACAAAAATGACTACAAAAGATTTAGAAGTGAGTAGTTTTTCGAGATTTACGATTATACTGTAAATCACTTTCACGAATCAGCCCCCAAATGTAGTCTCCCATCATGTTCTCGTTATACTGTCCTTGGTAGCGGCGTTCAAAGTCCAGTATATCCTGGTGGAAGCACTCGCCTTGCTCCTCCGAGTACGCTCCCATGTTCTCCTTGAATTTATCAAGATGAGCATCAAGGATATGGACTTTGAGGGACATCCTACAGCCCATTGTGCCGTAGTTCTTCACCAGAGTCTCAACCAGCTCCACATAGTTTTCGGCCTTGTGATTGCCCAGGAAGCCCCGAACCACTGCGACAAAGCTGTTCCAAGCCGCTTTCTCCTTACTAGTAAGCTTCTTGGGGAATTCATTGCACTCCAGGATCTTCTTTATCTGTGGTCTGACGAAGACACCGGCTTTGACCTTTGCCTCAGACAGCTTAGGGAAGAAGTCTTGAAGGTACTTGAAGGCTGCCGACTCCTTATCTAGAGCTCTGACAAATTGTTTCATAAGGCCCAATTTGATGTGCAGTGGTGGCATCAGCACCTTCCGGGGGTCCACCAGTGGCTCCCACTTGACGTTGTTCCTCCCCACAGAGAACTCGGTCCGCTGTGGCCAGTCCCGCCTGTGGTAGTGCGCCTTGGTGTCCCTGCTGTCCCAAAGGCAAAGATAGCAGGGAAACTTGGTAAAACCGCCTTGGAGACCCATCAGGAATGCCACCATTTTGAAGTCTCCTATGACCTTGATGCCATCTCAGAAAAATGCAGATATGTATCCACTTAGGCAGCTGGAACTAAACTGAACTGGTGGGCTTAAAGCCCCTGTATTTATACTACTATTTATATTACTGGAAAGTTCTAGAAAGTTCTAGAAGTTACTCCAAGTTTACTCAGCACTGAATCTATCTGGCATGTTCTGGAAAATAGGTAAATTTCAAAATATCACTGTCCTGGTCACAAAAGCAAAGTTTGTGGGGAATAATAGCCATTTTCTATACTTTTGAGGCATAAGCAATTAGGAAATAACACTTAATACCCAGGAACAAAAAGATTTGTTACACGGTGTTATTGCTTGCAATAATTTTACCTTGAAACCTGACAGGAAAGTTTAAATAGTGCTCTCTCTGGTTGCTGAGCAAATCACCACTTCACTGCAGGTAAGTGAATTTCCACTAGGTGGCAGCAAAATAAAACAAACAGTTGACCATACAAGAAAATGCCTCCTATTCTATGAAAATATAATTTTGTAAAGTACCATTAGAGTAATCACGCGTAAGAACAAAAGATGCCAAAAAGCAGATGGTCTGTGCATGATGACTGCACATAATGTACACTGCTGGTAACTGAAATAAATATAGTAAGTTGTGATTATCACAAGCTCATGTATTTATAATGTTTATAATGCCTGTAAATTGAAATTTACATTGTATTACATTTTTTCGCCTTTGCATTTTGAATTCAATGTGCTTGTTTGATTGATGTTAACACACTATACTTCTTGCCACTCAGCATGAACATTTGCATGTCATAGGAAGATCCATATGAGTATTGTAGAAGGCATTCAGTTCCACCCCTGATTGATGAAGTGTGAATGCTGTAAGTGGGTGTCTGCTAATTATCCACAAATGGAACCTTAGCGTGCAGAGCTGCGAGTGGCTAGCCAGTCACGTAGGCATGATTAGGAAAGAGAAGAAAAAAAAATAAGTACAAATAAATAACAGAAAGTAAAGACGTGAGAAATAAATACACACTACTATCTAAGATCCCCTTGGTAGTCATCATTAGATATTTAAGAAGGTGCCTATCAATAATAGTTTTAAAACTTTAACCACTCTTTTGATGAAGGATAATTTTTGTACAACATGTATTAAACTGTTTAATAAAATATTATATTGTATCATAAAGTACTATAAATCTGCAAACTCACATTCATTGGCCTCTGGTTTTGTGTTCTTTATAAATGCTGAGAACTTTGCAAAAATGTCATTTCCTGCAGTGTTGGATTCTCGCTGTTTAGCAGCAAGCTTGGGGTACCTGATGAAAAAAACACAGAATAAGTCATTGGTCCACATCACAAAACAGTCAACCAGGACTGAATAGCAGGGCATGCTCAGGAGCCCTGTAGAGCTCTGAAGGGACAATGTGCCTGACTGTCACCAGTACAAAATACTGATTCCAATCACAACACTATATTACAACACTCTTCATACTTTGCACTTGGTAGTTTTCTCAAGCCCAATGCAGTCATGGATGTACTGTCACAAGTGTAACTCAACTAGAAACCATGATCATAGGTCTTTTAGGCTATTCTTTGTTCTAACTCTATGAAACAGAATTTGTGTTTCTGTTAAGAACTGCGATGTGAGAAGTGTCCCTTTCATCAACAAACAGCACGACTCACACATCATAAGATTTCTGCAAATGTTTTTTCACATGTTAAGACTTTTAACAGAACTGCTGTAAACTGTTTTTTTTTGTTTGAATAAACAAGATAAGTTCCAAAGACATATCCTTCGATAGGTGTTAGTTATATGAAGGCGTAGGGTACAGTGTCCTACTTTCATAGTATCTAACTTCTTGGAATGTCTGTGGCTATAGACTTCATTACATCAACCAATCAGAAAACAGTCATGCAACTCATGCAACAGTAAGTCGCTGAGACCTATATTGCAACTGGACCAAATGCGGTCAAGCATTGTCCTGCAAATTTGTTGTTGCTGTAATTTAGTTGTATACTGCAACCAGGACACATTTCACTCGAACTTTAAAGTGCTTAAGGTGCCCAAGCAGTAAGGCAGTGTTTCCACCTACTTTGGCGGTGCAAGGACTTCCTCCAGAAACTCCTCGATTTTGTTGATGTCAGTCTTGACCTCGCCATTAAAGGTCAGGAAAGGTGGATGAGTCCCTGGGGCCAGATTATGCAGGTCTGCGGGTTTTCTAAAAGAAACAAGCAGATTCATTATTGTAAGAATGTTGTGCATCGATAGCATAGCAATTCTTTTTGTTAAGTTTTTTATCTTATTTTTTTTACTTTAGGTATTTATTAAATAGAATAAAACATGTTAATCACTCAACACAAAACAAAATAATCCCTCAGTTGCCATTGTCTACACAATTATTGAGTAACAATCTGACAGTGTGATTTAATACAGAACTGTGGCAATGTGCCCCGCCTGGGAGCTGTCAGCAGGTCCGCTGACAGCATTGCACCTGGCAGTCTTTCTGCTGCCAGGGGTGCTACGGGAGGAAGCAGCCTTTCCGCTGCTGGAGTGTGCCACCCTGCTGTCAGCCTGGCTACTGGCAACATTGCCACCCATGAACCCCTTGAAGTCCCAGTTCTTGGCCCGGGACTTTGAGCGAGACTTTGGGGATTTTAAGGGGGGAGGTGGCCATTGAGGCCGTGTGTGCTGCGTACAAGGGGGGGATATGTGGCAATGTGCCCCGCCCCTGTGTGTATTTCTATGTTATATGTTACATGTGGTGTGTTAATGTTGGTGTATAGATATTGCTGCACAGGATATAAATGGGTGTGTGTGTTGCATGGGTTATTTAAAATGTATAGCTGTATTTAGGCATGGGGCTTGCACTTCACTTCACGTGCATTTAAAGTATGTAATAATATGTGAGCATGGGGTTGCACAGAATTAGTTCACGTGCTGGGATTCAAGTGAATAATTAATTAGTAATTGAATCCCGGCACAACAGTATATATAGATGCACGTTTCACTCACTCGGGGTTGTGTGTTCGGTGAGTGGAGAACGGGTGTGAGGAAGGAGAAAAAGTAAAGACAAGAAAAGTCTGTTTACTGTTTTGTCGTTTTGTTCATCTATTTATTTTGGCCCAAAGTGCCGTGTGCTGTTTTTTTGTTTAAAACCTTTTATTTTGTTCATTATTAAACACGCAACAGCGCAATTCACATTTCACTTTGCAGGACTGTGTGTTTCTTCCGGGTCTGACGTCACCACTACAGCCTGCTTGTCACAAGAACCTGTCATGATCAAGCTAACTAAATGCACTCATGTATTACATGTGATTATTTGTCTTCCCTTTCTTTCATCCTTTTGATATGAAATCACTTTGATTTCACGTTGCTTCTTTCCTTAGAAATGCTGCATAACTGCAGTGAATTGCTGCAGGGAATTGTAGTCCTAGATGTAATCTTTGAATAAACTCAGTAGCTCTTAAGTTCAGTCTAAGAAAAGGTCACCTGCCGAATCAGTTTCATTAACTAGTTTCGCGACATTTTTTCATTGTGAGTTTACAGAAATGTGACAGCATTGATTGGTACTCAATTGTAAACGTGAGGAAAAGGCAGCTTTTCATGTTCTGAAATCAGCACATTAATTAATAGGTTTGTTTGGTTTAATTTAATACCTGCCAACAAAAAAAAAAAATCACACATTTATCCTAAAATCCGAGTATTGGCCACCCCTGCTTTCAAGGCCTGTTTATATGAGGGTTGCGCTGTTGACTACACACATGGACACATGGATTTAATTAGCCTGATACAGATATTTACCTTTTTAAGTCGACGGTGGTGACGTTGAAGACAACCCCTTTGAGCCAGAGGATCATGAAGAGACGTTGAGAGAAAGGACAGTTCCCAATGCTTTCTCCATCACTGCCAGCCTGAAATACACAACCGGCTAACAAGTCAGTTCAACGCAGCAGCTTAATACCAGCCATCTACATGCATTTCATTTGATTACTGTTTCAGATCCTTCACATGGTTCACTGATCAACATATTTATCACTGAACTCGACTCGAGGTAAATATTGTACCCCCCCCCCCCCCCCAAGCTTCATTGAACGGAAGCTAACCTTGTGTATGTAGAAACAAATAATAGGGCTTCCAATTTCGAACAGCAATACCTTAACAAGCATGTCTGTGACATTCCAGATGACATATTCAAAATTAGAGCCATCAGTAACATGAAATAAGAAGATTACCATGACCTACAGTATTGATACACTGTGTTATTATGTGACAATGTGTGTCTCACACTATGTGATCATACACTGTATACTTAATTACACTTTTGAAGGTCTCTACCGACAGAAAACACTACCTTTTAAACTAAGTTGCATGTCAAAATCAGAAATGCACTGTTTTATCTTTTAAAATGGATTCATTCATTTGTACAATTGCCATTTATTTTGCTTTTGTTACTAATGCTATCCCTTTGTTCCATAGTTCTACTGTAATATTTCATTTGTAATAAACATTTCTTTACCTATCGAGTGTAACTTAAAAGAATGCAAAATAAAGATTTAATTGATAAAGCATTACACTGTATTTACCAATTACCCACAGAAAATATCATTTCCAGAGCCTGCTGCACGCATTGCAAAGCATGTCAGTAACAGAAGTCACACACACATTTCTTCTTATAACAGTGGATACAGTATTTAATGTTAGTTTGAACTTCTAGTCACATAATTACAGCCACTCCAACGAGAGGCATCTCAAAATATATATTATTGAAAATGATAGCTGGTAAAAACAAAATGCCACGTTACATTTAAACAGCCATTTATATCCACTTTGTTACAACACAAGGTTAAAAGAGCAATCGGATCTACAAAAAATACTTCAAAAAGGGAATCCCGCTTTGAAAAAATGAAGCCAGACATTCCTGCTGCATTTGGTTTTGTGTTACCAAATCCATTATGTACAGCACAATACTGTAATTCACTCTTTCTAGCATGCATGTAGTCTCCTGGTGTTAACAGAAGCCTATAAGTCTTTACCATTTCACTGCTAATCATGGCAAAGTCTTGTCCCAATGATAATTAGCCTTGTCATGCACTTTATTATGGACAATAAAGCTTGTATCAGTGTGTAATGAACGAAGAACAAACCCTGAGGCACATAGCAACAACACTGCCTTTTCCTGGTCAGGTGTGGTACCGATGAAATCTATGTGGTCACTGAAAATAGCATGTTAGGTCTTTTAAAATTGAGCTGTATTCATTGGCAGTGATTGAGATTTCTTAAATATATATATTTTTTGCCGATGTGCATTTTATGTCAAAAAGTCATGCTATTTAGGTTGTAAAACGATCCAGTACAATGTGATCTACACCTACAGCATATAGAGCAGCACCTCCTAAAAAATGCCCATTTATAGTTTAATGAAAAATCGTCAGCTGATACCATGCTTGGCGCTAAACTGACGATGTTGATCATTTATTACCAGCCGTTGGTTTTGGTCAGGTACTTTATAGTAACACTTTTAATAATGTGTTGCAATGTGCTAAATGCGCAGGTGGTGTTGATTTATATTAAGTACGTACATGGTAATGAGGCCAGTAGGTGTAACAAATGCAGCTGCTATATGGGTGGTTACCATGGGTTACATTTTACATGTAACTTTCATTAATACAATTTGACGGCAAAACCTCTGAAATCTCATGTTGTGTTTGGGTAAGAATACAAGTCAAAGTTAGCATAATGTCTACTGTACTACTGTACTAAACGGACAGGTGTTGAAGACATCTGAGGTGCCATTTTGTGTTAGCTTCAAACAATTCTCCTTAAGAAGTCAGAAGGACACACATTCATACTTTTTTTCCAAACATTTGTGCCACATTAAACAGTTGTTTTATATCTCTGAAGTTTAATCTGCAGCAGGGATCTCTACAGTACATGCAAAATATACAGTACAAGGGAATGAATCTCTGCCAAATTTCCATATCTTTGTACAAGGTATCAGGTTTTCAAATAACAACATGATACAGGAGTAGAAAGTTAACACTGAAACTGGAAACTTGGAACAGGCTGAATTATACATGAACATTCCATTACCTGCTTCATTAGGCCTTCTATCTCTGGTGCAAACTGAGCAGTCACAGATGAGCTCTGAATCATATTATTTTTAAATTCCATGAACCAATAACATGAGGTGCTAAAACCCATGAGAAACCAATCTATTGGATATTTTACACATCATTAAACTGCTGAGAAAAAGGTGGAACTAATTATTATACTAGTTGATTCATTCTTATAGAAATACCAATAACAAAATGAGCAAGCTAATCTGCTTGCATAATAGGCCCAATTACAATGATCTGATACAATAAACTGGGCATAAAGAAAAAATTATAATTTGCATCCTCCTGATATTCAATCTGTTTTGTTGGAAGCCTGCTTTTATCCAGAGAATAAAAGAAAAGCACAATTGTAACACAATACAGCCGCAGGATAAATAGTCTATCAAGATCTAGAAAATGAGTGGCAACAATAGCAGTCATGTGTCAGTGGCTCTGTGGCGGCTCTAATCTGACAGGCGCTTGTGCGAGTTCATCATAGAAGAAACTAGAAGAAGAACCAACTGTCAATTACTAACAGACAGCTTGGCTGAACTGGCACATAACATTTTAAGCATGGCTAGATTTGTTTTCCTCTTTCATGGCAAGATTTAGGGCTCTGTTGAAAAGAATGGATATCCTATGTATTGATAGATATACAGTCGCAGACTTTAATTTATATCTTTCAATAGAACAATTAGAAATTATAGAAATCACTTTCTTTGCGTTTTTTTCATTTTTTTTAACGGCCCAAATACTTTTGATATATATCAGGGTGGTTCAAATCAGGTCACCCGGTAGCAAAATGTGACCTTTAATTTTAATTTATAATTTTAATATGGCGAGTAGATTTTACCATAAAGTCGCCAGCATTTACAACAACAGAACTTTGGTTCTGTAATGAAGGCTTTCTGCTTAACTGTCAGAATCTGCACTGCCCTATTGATCTTGCAGAGCCAATCCTTTCGTTGAACCAGCCCCCTTTTCTTGTTTCCATATTTTCCATGGATTTGAAAATGGGAAGAGCCACTTATAGTGGCGCTTCCCATTTTCGTGTAGTTCTTGTACTTCATAAAAGTTTTTGACTTCTTCATCCAAACAGCTTGTTGTTGGCGCATATACTTGGATGACCTGAAGTTCATACTTCCTTGAAACTTTCACTATCAGTCTTGCAGACCTCTCTGACACGCTGTCAATCTCTACTACGTTATTCTTGATTCTCTTGTGGACAATGAATCCAGTGCCTCCTGTTCATCCATATGTAGTGCCTCGGTAGAAGAGAAGATGTCCACTCTTGAGTTCTAGTAGTCCTTCATCTTTTCGCCGTACTTCTCTGAAAGAGATCTGCAGTTGTACGTGGCCAGGGTCAGTGTTCTGTAGCAGCCTAAACTCGTAACCCGGTGATTCTTAGCAGACCTCTGCCTTCATGCCTAACTGGCCGCTGCCTTGGTCGTCGGCAATCCAGCCTCCGGGGAATGAGGGCCATGTTTTTGTCTGTGCTTTCATCATGGGGGGGTTGGTCATAACTCGTCACGCTAGCCAGGCGGGTTGGTGAGTGCCCCTTCCCTTTGGCCGAGCATTGCCCTGTGCACACTAGCATTTTTATAATGGTATCATTGTGGAACCATACCAAAACAGTACTGAAACATCTGTCCAGACTGGAGTTCTTATCGGTTTCGCACCGATATAACTGTATTGGTACAAAACTCAAAAAAGAGCAGGTTTCATACCGGTACTGTTTCGACACGACTCGGAACAGCTTAAGTGTGGACAGTTAAACCAACACGGTATCGATACAGGTAAGTGTGGACAGGTAAACCAACACGGTATCGATACAGGTAAGTGTGGACAGGTAAACCGACACGGTATCGATACAGGTAAGTGTGGACAGGTAAACCAACACGGTATCGATACAGGTAAGTGTGGACAGGTAAACCGACACGGTATCGATACAGGTAAGTGTGGACAGGTAAACCAACACGGTATCGATACAGTTAAGTGTGGACAGGTAAACCGACACGGTATCGATACAGGTAAGTGTGGACAGGTAAACCGACATGGTATCAATACAGTCAAGTGTGGACAGGTAAACCGACACGGTATCGATACAGATAAGTGTGGACAGGTAAATCGACACGGTATTGATACAGGTAAGTGTGGACAGGTAAACCGACACGGTATCGATACAGTTAAGTGTGGACAGGTAAACCGACACGGTATTGATACAGGTAAGTGTGGACAGGTAAACCGACACGGTATCGATACAGTTAAGTCAATATTCTGAAGCACAAACACGTCTTGCTTTACAGGCTGATAACAAATAAGTGTCCTAGTGACCGACATTCAATATTTGTCAAAAGTCACCATAATGCCACCAAGATTCTTTTGGAAATAGGGATAGGTTGTCGCAATTTTGTACGTTGTTTCCCAGTAATGGGCTCCCGTTCCCTGCAGAGGTATTGAAAAGTTGCCTTGGACAGTCTTACATTTTCTATTCAGTCTCTATTCTCCAAAAATTAAGCGCATCAAAAACCATAAATAGATTGCCGTTGTTTTGTCCAGACTCTGCGGGGGTCTCTTAAAATATTGTAGCGTTCCCCATTGACTGACCCCACAGAGGCACTCCGGACCACATTGTTCAGGTACAAATAAATATTTATTGCCCTTTAACTGTTTACACTGTGCCAGCCCACTCTAACAGTGTACCGGAAAGTTACAATTAGCTCAGCTCTGCCGGGGCTAACCCTGCGCACCCCTATATAATCATTCTCTTATCCCGCCCACGAGAGTCAATCCCCTATCATAATCCCATATTAAACCCGCGAAAACACTCATGGGACCCCCACTTGTCAATCAAGACTAATCCTGTTTCTCCTGTTTCTACAATGGAGGTGATAGCACGTTACACTGCCCCCCTCTCAGACACATTCGTCCCCAAATATGTTAAAATTACATCCCTAGCCAGAGGGGGGACCCCAAAATAAACCACCCTGTGACTCCCGAACCCACCTGGTCTTAACACTCCCCCTAACCTAACTATTTACAATGACAACTTCCCCTAACTCCCCAGGTCCTCCACCGCTGAGGTTGTCAGCCTCGTCCTGGGTAACCATGGTGGCTGGGGAACCCAGCCGACAGCAGAATGGGCAGTCCGTGTGGGCCCTTGTGGCCCTCCTCGGTCTGTGTGGGGCAGCAGGAACCCTCTGCGGTTGAAAAGGACAGGCAGGTCAAGAGGGGGATCTTCCCTCTCAGACAGGGGCACCTGCGTCTCATTCTCTTTAGGCTCTCCAGGACGACAGGGTGCCAGCCGGTCCTGATGAAGGATGACCTTTCGTCGTCTTCCCTTAAGCTGCACCCAGTAGACAACGTCTGAGAGCCTTTCCAGCATGGCACAGGGGCCCTCCCAGGCGCTGGTGAGCTTTGGGCTCCTGCCCCTGATCCTGCGCGGTGAGTAGACCCACACCTTATCCCCAGGTTGCTTTACATTGCCCCTCATAAAAATGGCGTTGTTTTTGACCTCATTGCCCCTCATCCGGTACCTGTCCTGTGAGGACTCAACCACAGCTGTGGTAGCAGTTACATCACTTCCTGTGAAGGCGGGTCTTTCAGTAGCACATATGTCCAACGTGGAGGACGACACGTTAGTTTCGAACACTTGCGGTTTCATTACTGTATGCGCATTTTTCTCAGCCCAAAACACAGTCTCGACCTGAAGCGCAGCTAGCAAGGCTTCTCTCAGTGTTTTAGGCGATTTCAGCTTAACTTGTATGCGCAGATCGGCATAGTCTAAACCTTCTATGAATTGTTCCGTCACAATCTGTTCTTGCAATTCCGACCCCGACCCAGGATACGCTATTCTGAAAAGACGTTCAAGGTCTCCAGCAAACCCCGGCAATGTCTCGCCCACCTCTCTCTTTCTTGCTCTTAACTGCATCCTAGCAATCGCTACTTGCTGTTCTACCCCGTACCTCAGCGCGAGAGCCTGGCAGAGTGCTATAAAGTTACAGCGCTGTTGTGTAGCTACCGTGGCCAGAATATTCATGGTTTCCCCTTTCAAACTTGTAGCCAAGTATGCACCTTTATCCTCCTCAGTCCAGTTATTTAGCTGGCTGACAATTTCGAACTGGGTGATATACGTCTCCCAACTGGACTTACCACTCATGGGACCCCCACTTGTCAATCAAGACCCCCCTAATGTGCTATAGGCAGGCGGGTCCCTAATCCTGTTTCCCCTGTTTCTACAATGGATGTGATAGCACGTTACAATATGTATTCCCAAAGCCGTGATGCAAGCCCGTTGTTTTCTCAACCTCATGCTTTTAAAGACGTCTCTTAATAATGCTTGAACACCAAAACAAAATACTGTACATGGACAGGATGAATTTGAGTACTGAGAAGAATATTCTGTATAAAACAGGCGATGCTACATTATGATTCTTTTGCTATACCGCATATCACTGCCTCACAAAATGAATCGTCAAAGAAATGAACGTGTTAATCACAGAAGTTGACTGCGATTAATTGACAGCTCTAATTAAAATACATATAAATCAAAATCTTTCAAAAAGCAGACCCATCGTGTCTGTCTATACTTGCATTCAGTGATTCCATGTGGCATTGGTATGACTCATGCTGCTGTACGACACCAGAGAGGCAGATTCAGGGCTGTAATTCAACGGTGCAATGTGTGCTATTCTTTGTAGAAGGAACACCCACCTGTAATATTAGAAACTGCTATCAATTCAACAACCTTAGTTAAGCAATAGTGAGTGAGGGACAAAAATGTCAGAGGCGATAAACCTTACAATGCCTCAAAAACAGTAATGCTATTATTATAGTCCACTTTTTTAAGTTGGCAAATCTGTTTCACCTTTCAGGTTACTTGGCAATATGATCCCAGAGAATACACACCAATACCTCAATACTGCTTTTCATAACAACATATCTAACATGCCATCACTTATTTTAATGTTATGCAAAATTAAATGTGTCTCTTACCTATCCTGCAGCATCTTATCTTTTCAATTGAGTGAAAATATTCAAGTTATCGGTAACTTCATTATTATAATTATTTTGAATTTAAACTTAAAACATATTTGAGCATTCACACCCATACTTATTAATCAATCCTTTGTGTTCATTAACATTTGTTTGGGAACCAAAGGTTTAGATCAAAAAGTTAATATACTGTAAAATGCAATAGGACACCAAAGAAGCACCTGTACATGGTCTGAAACACAGCACTCTGAGGGCCTGTATTAAATCAGCAGTTCCCTTTCCTCAAGCAGGATAAAGGTGCATTACAAAAATGCATATTTGCATGTTTTGATGTGGGCTGATTTGAATTACAACTTCAAAGTGCTGCATGAAATTCAATGTCCTTTGCTCTCCCTGCTAAGATGCCACAGCTCCCTGTACTGTACATTTTACTTGACTTCAAATGCTGACCTTGGTTTCACAGAAATCTAACATGTCTTATAGCGCCACTGCTGTTAAGCTCTGCTTTTGGCACTCAGTGGTGTATAGTTGTATATACAATTACACTGCAGTAGATAAAAAGAGGTTCAGTTTATAATATAATGACCCTCACCGTCAGTCTGTGCCAATAGCAGCCACCGAGAAGGACCGCTGTGCCAGGGACTATTTCACAATACTTGTATGTCCTGCTTCACCCTTCTCAATTAAGAACCTGAAGTGAAAGTGCCTTACTTGATTAAATGTGCTGTTAATATATATATATATATATATATATATATATATATATATATATATATATATATATGGACAGCCCATATTTACTGAAATATTTTATTAAATTATATATATTTTTTTCAATGCATTTTTAATTCATGCTTTTGTCTAGTGTGCTCAATAAACACAAAAAGCAAACAAAAAGCCGATTTGGTACATTATTCAGATGCCAAAAAGTTGCATGATCATATCATAATTAGAGAGTTAAAGTCAAGTGTACTTGCACATTTTGCCTTAAGTGGATATACAGTAACCATGGAAAAAGTAGCTCTGTCTCTCAAATGGTTTCTGAGATTTGATGGGTTTACAAACTGATATTAGAATGCTTAATGGACAGCAACCGAATCAACATTCAGCTAATACATTTGGGTTATTTATTACTGTGGTTCAGACTATTTCATGCTTTGGGGGGGCTCTAACTAAATGCTGATCGGCCAACACAGTGGAAGACTAGATCATAAACTGTTCTTAGGTATATTTACCTGTAACATCGAGCCTAGGCAAAAAACCTATTACAGTTTTAAACACAAAAAGTACCCAGTGTAATTGCCTCCTACAATTCAGCAACATCCAATTTAAAGAAGCCAGTAACTGGCAGTGATTGATTTGAGGGTGGCTTTTTAATACAAATCTGGCTGCTTTGTTCATTAGTCGATCCAGTTTTTTTAATTGCTCACCTGAGGCATGTAATCAAACACCATAATCAAACAAGTGAAAAATACAGTTCTTCATACATGATTTCTACTTTGGAGAGTAACATTTTGACACTGATGAAAAAGAAAAACAAGTTTTTGAATGATTTTCTTTGATATAGTTGAAATATGCAAATCAAACTTGAACCGGCTCTCCAGTCAGTGATTGAAGGGTTAACTCTTGTTTCAAGCCTTTAAATGTAAGTCCAAAAACATTAACTTATTTTTTTGTATTATTTTAATAAGATATATTTAAATGTGTGGCAATTGAAAGGAAAGAAAAATATAGCTATTATAACAATGAAATCTAAATCACCCTCCCTTTAAATGATTTTGGTTTTGCATATTTGCATGAAATGCAAAGCAATACTAATAAATAAACAAAGCAATACAGCCAACACTTTATCCTTTAAAGAGGAAAATGCAAAGGTCAAATGATTTTCATTAGATAAAATCTGGACAGATAATCTCAATGAAGTACATTTTGCACAGAAGGGATGGGTAGAGGAAGCAAAGTGATTTATAATCAGAGGCGGGATTATGGGGCCAAGGTGGGGCATTTGTCCCCTCACTTTTTACACAGTAGCAATTTAACTACTCATTCCTGTATTATTAATACTATCTTTAAAACTGTGTTTCTGTGTGATACTAATGTGTACTTTAGATTCATATTTTATGAAAAGCACTAGATTCACTATTGACTATGACAGTTGCATGAAGAAAGAGAAACACCGGTCTCCCAAAGAAGTGATGTAGATCAGTGGTATGGTCAAAGTGTTCAAAATGTTTGCTCCAGTATATTATTAACTATTATAACTATTCCACGTGAATGATACAAAAATGAGAAACAAACAACTTTTTTCCTCCTTTCAAACAATAGGAGTTGAGTATGTTACAGACTGGAGTAAACATGGCACATACTGTATTAGTCCAAAAAAAAAAAAAAAAAAGAAAAGCTATTTATAAACTGTATACTGGATTTCAATACTCAGTTTAGCCAATCAGAGCTTTGCAACTCATGAGGGTTAACCAATTAGAATATGTATGTTTATAGGGCAGTTTCCTCATCTGTGTCCACTTGCACTAGATTATATTAAATTATTGGTAAACACAACGGATGCAGAGATGATTGTGGTAATGGGTGTTATTTTTTTTGGTAATTGATCAGGGGATACAGATTGGTTTACTAGGAATACTGCACACTTATATCATTATTTCACTGTGGTGAAAGCTTGGAGTCAGAAGTTGAATGAAAAAACAAAACACCTACCACTAATAACATACAATGCATGCGTACATTAATGTGTATAAATTACATTAACAGCCCTGGGAAGCCTGTTACTATCATTCTGATCATTGCTGAACTGAAACCTTAATGCTAATTAGGTGTGTGTGCAAGTTGTGCTTTGTTGTTGTTTCAGCTTATGTTTTGTTGGCTTTAAGATTTTTTTTTTTTTTTTTTTTTTTACAGCAGCAGTATTATATTCCAAAGATGGGCCTTGTTACTTTCTGAAAGCACAAGGATACAACAGCCAGGGCCAGCCAGGGAAGTGGTTGGGGGATTCTTTTTCATGAAAGCTCTCAATTTTTACTGGCCTCCACAATCTGCATTCAAAATATGGCTTTGCAGCCCTGCTATAAAATCATGGTCAAACTGTGAGCTGTGAAGTCTTGTGAGCTTTTAATTCAGGCCTACAAAGCCTCATTACCTTTACATGTTGCTAACTAAATAGCCTGGAATTCAGAATAGTAAAGTGGTTAGCACAAATTGCTTATATATATATAGTAGATCCTTCCTAAAGTCCAACTGGTTAGGCATGAAGGCAGAGGGTTCTAAGAATCACCAGGTTACGATTTTAGGCTGCCACAGAACACTGACCCTAGCCACGTACAACTGCAGATCTCTGTCAGGTGAAGCAAGACTTCAAAGGTTGGAAGAAGAACTTGGAAGAATCAAGTGGGACATCATAGGACTAAAGTGAAGTACGGCGAAAAGATGAAGGACCACTAGAACTCAACAGTGGACATCTCTTCTACCGAGGCACTACAGACAGACAAACAGGAGGCGTTGGATTAATTGTCCACAAGAGAATCAAGAACAACATAATAGAGATTGACAGCACGTCAGAGAGGTCCGCAAGACTGATAGTGAAGGTTTCAAGGAAGTATGAACTTCAGGTCATCCAACAACAAGCTATTCGGATGAATAAGTCGAAGATTTTTATGAAGAAGTACAAGAACTACACGAAAATAGGAAGAGCCACTATAAGTTCATCATCGGTGACTTCAACGTCAAAATAGGAGCGCAGCAAGAAGACGAGAATTCGGTCAGCAAATCTGGACATGGCGACAGGAACGAGAGGGGCGACAGACTAGTCGAATTTGCAGCAAATAAGAACTTATTCATCAGAACACCTTCTTCCAGAAGAAACCCATCAGGAAATGGACATGGAGAGGACCTAGTGGAGTTAAGAATGAAATTGACTACATACTCACAACAAGAAACACACTGTACAAGATGTCTCAGTACTAAACAATTTTAACACAGGAAGTGACCACAGACTTGTAAGATGCAAAATACTCACTGGAGAGAGCAAAACTCGTAATGGCGAAATCCAACACAATCAAAGTGCCAAACGACTGGAACAACGCATCGGTGATACTTTTACATAAGAAAGGAGATAAAGACCTCAAGAACTACAGCCCTATCTTATCTTCAAGTGATTCAAACCAGCAACGAGTACGAACTACCACTTTGCTTGGGATTCATCGACTATGAAAAAGTCTTTCACTCTGTTTACACAAGATCTGTATTAAGCTCTCTGAAAAGGAATTGAGAAAATGTACTTGATGAGACTTGATCAGCACCATATACAAGAATGCAACATCCACAGTAAGACTCCATAAAAACAGTGACAAAATCAAGATTAAAAAAGGAGTTCGCCAAGGAGATATAATTTCCCTAAAGCTCTTCACAGCTCTAGAAGACATTTTCAAAACACTAGATTGGGAAAATAAGGGGCTGAAGATCAATGATCAATGACCTATGATTTGCTGATGACAGCCTCATATTTACAACGTGCCCAGAAGAATTACAAACAAGAATACAAGAACTACACAAGGCTAGCAGCAAAGCGGGCTTGAAAATGAACCTGAAGAAGACTCAAGCCATGTTCAATAAATATCCGCTGCTCGTCTGGTGTTCTCTCTGCCTCTCTTCTCCCACGCAACTCCACTGCTCCGCTCACTCCACTGGCTCCTGATCACAGCTCGCATCCAGTACTCGCCTACAGATGCCTTGACCAGACTGCACCCAGCTACCTCCAGACCCTCATCTCTCCCTACACAACCTCTCCGCTCCTCCTGCACTAGAAGACTGGCTGTACCTCCTCTACGCTCCCCTGCCTCCAGAGCCCGCTCCTTCTCCATCCTCACCCTGCAGTGGTGGAATGACCTTCCTACAGATGTCAGGACTGCCCAGTCCCTGACCACCTTCCGGCGCCTCCTCAAGACTCACCTCTTCAGACAGCACCTGTAGAACTCCTCTTTTCACTCTGGACACTTATCACTCTTCCTTAACGTGCTTTACTTGCACTTATCTGTTCCCTATTTTACTGCATTTAATCCTGTACTTTACAGAGTACTGTACTGTAATCTGCCACAAGTGTTATTCAATCTGTAGTATTTTGCATTTAATCGTATCCTGATGTAACTATCACTGACACTGTTATCTGCTCCGATATTGAATCTTATTTTGTCATATACAGTACTTGTACTTACTAGAACTGAAGTCATTGTATTTTATCTTGCTCTTAATTGTATTAATACTTGTACTGTGATTCTTGAAATGTATTTTTGTTTACGACTGTAAGTCGCCCTGGTTAAGGGCGTCTGCTAAGAAATAAATAATAATAATAATAATAATAATAATAATAATAATAATAATAATAATAATAACAACATGGATGAGGGATGCAGCAGACAGGCTTATGTGGAAGAATCTTGGGGAGGCCTTCATCCAGCAGTGGATTGAAAAAGACTGAAGATGATGATGATATGCAGTAGATGCCGGTTATTAGCAACCCTGATAAAGACAACTTTTGGTTATTAAAAACATTTTCCCAGGAACCAATCCCACCCCATAGACTTTAATGTTAATGGAATTCTGATATTAGCAACTGCACGCCGCTTATTGACAACTTTATTACTAGCTGCCAGTGCTACAGAGCACACTTGCATGATTTATGCGCATACTTCATACAGCTTTTATAACACACTGACTTCCCAACTGCGTATTTCTGGCGGACTGAAGCAGAATCGTGGCTTTGAAACTGGCTACGAAGCTGCACGCAAAATTGAGATGGATTTACATCGGGAGGTGGTACATTGTAATAAAAAGCAGACAACGTTGGACAATTTCTTATTTTAAAAGTGTGTTCTTTAGAATTGATTGTAAGTACAACACATATTTCTTATGCTTGCTTCACTCATTGTAAGGACAATTGTAGTACATCATTGTGTAGTACTACTATTTAAGCCTACTCCCTTTTTTTTGTTTTACACACGCGTGAAGTAAACAGTTCTATGTTTGGGAATTTTGTGTTTCTCATGTTCATTTTTTAACACTGTAACATGTAACACTTGTATTCCAGTGCCATATTTGTACAACTACAGTATATATAGTTGTTCTATATAGATACACTTGAAAACGGGGGCTTTTCGCTTATTGGCAACTTTTGGTTAATGACAACTGGGAACCAAGAGGTTGTTAATAAGCGTCATCTACTGATACGGGTACATTATTCCCATCAGATGCTCTAAGTCATAACTCTCAGCTGCCAGAATGACTCCCTGTAGGGTTTGCAGCAATTCGAGATCAGGTGTTGCTCTTCTCTGGCACCGGTGAAAAGCCACTGTTATATTTTTGGACCAAACGTCAACTGATCACAGTGACATTTACTGTTCTGAAAGAATGCTGCCAACTTAGTTCAAGCTGTTCAACTCTGCTCTGTGGACGGTCATCACTCAGCCATCCAAACCCAATGTCAACAGAATGAGCATCTGTGTATTACCGATACTGACGGCTATGATATTATCAGCAGGGACGGCAACTGAAGGGTAAAGATCTAGTTTTGACAGATGCCTCATAAGTATACTGTACAGTTTGAGCATGTTAAGGTATCTCTGAAAATAGACCCCACTGACCATAAGTCAATGTCAATCATTAACATTTGTACTTATTAAAAAACCTGGTGTGTATAATTAATATAACATTTATTCATTACAATAAGCCCAAGGTGACCCTCAGACTCTGAATTGCTCCCCTCTTAGTTTCTTAGTTTTAAATGCTGGTTGTGCCTTTGCAGTGAGAACTCCACCTAGCATATACTTTGTATTTAAACTTTGGAGGAGAAGGCTGCTCTGTTTGTATTGTCAGAGATGTCCTAAACGTAAAAGAAAAAAGAAAAGAAAACTAAATGAAAAAAAGCTAAACATTCGTAAGGGGTGAAAGGTTTATGGGAACTAATAATGTAAAAATATCTAGAGTATTTGAAAAAAGTAAAAACTTACAGTAGCAGACTAAGAGAAACTTTAAACCAGTAATTAAAACTAGTTTAGAACATTAAGTATATTAGAACTGCTCCTTGTTTCTAGCGTCTCACTGTCCTGTATAATAAAATCTTCATCATTGCTGGCTGACAGTATGGAAACAACAAGCAAGACGTTGAAGGGCTGAGGCCTAAGGAGATGCTTTCACTAACTCTCACTCTTTACCGTCTTGCACTATTACTTTGCAACCCTGTGTCCATCTAAAACAAGGCAATACAAACTTTAAAAGACACCAATAAATCTGCCACTGTACTCCATATAACACCACACACTGAATAAAGCCACCTGTTTTGCATCCCTTCCTCCTTCCTTTTAACAGGAAAATAATTATAATGCACACTTTATGTACAACTTTTATCACTGGAGACATTTGCTTCCAATGTAAACTTTCTGTTTCCATATGGTAAAGCATCTTCAGTACTGATTTTTTTAGCGTGTATCCTGGAATACCCAAGCCTGAACACTTTTCACAAAGTGACAACTAACACACCAGTGGCCACTGGGCCTAAAGGGGTGACACACCATCAACTCAGTCTGTTTCAAAAAGACATTTCAAAGCTGCTGTGTCCATTTGATGTTTTTAGTTATGTTTTGAAACATATTCACAAGGCTATGGAAACCAGTGTTGAAAATATCAGCTCTAGTTTTGCTTCCTTATACTTTTTATCAGATAACAAATACATAAAAAAAATAAAAATAAAAGGAGAAGGGTCATCAGAAGGGTAAACAAAAGAATATTTTAAAGTATATTCAAATATTAAAATTGAACATGATTGCGTGACACTGCATCTTAAAAACTGTACTACCCAGCCACTGCATTCAGGAGTAAAATGTCACTGATGTTGACTAACCTGGAGTGGGAGGCAATAACTAACAGATGTTACTGATAGCAAAAACACAAGGATTTCTAAGGGTCTAAAGTCCTTTGCTGTCTGTATGGAGACACATTGGACAAGCAGAGCAGATGGTGTTTGTGACAGATTCTCAGCACTTTACACTGGCCATGTCTCCTTCCTAGTCTGACAACTTCAGGTTTCCTCTGTTTACTGTGTAGTACCAACAGCCTAATGGACAGACATTTAACAAAGCTGCCTCAAGCCATGTTCGGTCAGCTACTACAACACCTAAGCTAAACAAAACAAGGAATCCTTTGAATAAACAGTATTCCTGCTAACGAAACAAAGATATTACACAGCAGACAAAACACGTCACTACAGTCATAAACACAGATTACCATACGACATTCAATATAATAGCCCTGCTCATGATTTACATATGACTATAATACCATGTATGACTTTCACTCAAGATACTGTAAAGATAAAGGAATGGCTTCATAACAACATTAGAAATATAGGTTGCTGTCAAAAAGTTAACAGAAATGCATCTATGTGGATTATTAACTGTCACTACAGAGAGCTAAATGCATTCTGTTACATTATCCATCACCTTTTAACTATTAACATTCTTAGATTAACTGTCATGCTCTATAAAATTACATTATGGATAGTCTTAGAGCACTCTTAATAGATACAGTACTGGTGTATACTTCAAAAGTCTGCTAAATGGTATCAAATGAGTTGATACTGCACCAGTTTCTTACCTTTACAAACAGCTCGATTTCAGGGCCCTTGTCTTCTCCGTTTGAAGGAGTGAGGTCTGTCATTTTTTTATATTCCTTAAGTCTCTTCAGTATAAAGTCACTTTAAGCATCAATAACATTGTATTTACATTCTGTCTGTCAGGACAGCATTAATTCAAATTTCTGTTGGACAAAACTTCTCCCTCGCAGTATTATTTTTTTTCTTCTATTGTCTGAGTTAACAGTCCTCAAAGAGCAACAAGTGTGTACTCAGTGTTGTTTTGTTTTTACCTTATACCCAGCTGTCAGTACTACCAGAGCACACTGTCAGGCTGAAGCCAAAATTAGCCAGGAGTAAAGCTAGGAGGAGGGCACACTGATCAGGGGGAGGAGCCAGTGCTGTGAAGCTTCAAATGAAAGAAAAAAAAAATTATCTTTTTTTCTCATTATTAATCCCAAGAGAGAAAATGAAGGTCGATGTAAATCTTCTAGAGTTAGGAGAAATAAAAGCAATGACAGCAAAGTGAAACAAATTCATTACATTTTCTGCAATAACCAAAGGCCTACCGGGATCCATCATTCTAAGGATCTGGTAAACTCTGATAAAAGGCTACAGCTCAATCAGTAATTACTATTTCTGACGATGTTTCAAACCAGGAAACAGCCTCCTTGGCTCTTCTTGGCATTGCAGAACTTGGTTCCAACCAGTCCTTTTTAATTCCTATTTAATTTTCCCTGCTGAATCTCACTAAGAAAACTAGAAATGGGAGTTTCTATGTACAGAAACAAAGCATCCTGACATCTTAACCTAAGGGGTGTATCTGTCAGATCCAATTGTTTGTAACAGTAAAAAAAATATGGAAATGTTGCACCTGTAATGGAACCTTATTGACAGAATCATAGAATATAGCTTGTAAAGACCATGTCTGAAAGTGAGTGGGAGTCACAGAATAACCAAGTCCTGACGTGCGTGGATGAACATTTGCCATCTGCCTTTCTGTGTCAGCTCTACCGTAGAAGACCTTTGACTCAAAATGTTCTTGAAGTGCAGATCAGCAAAGGTTAGCACCTGATTTGCTGCTGCTGGTCCACAAGCCTCTTGCTAGTTTTTTGCCACCTGATTCTCTCCACTTCACTGCATATCATTTATAATCCCAGTATAGTTTTCTGGAAACTCGAATGAAGGTGGTCCCTTGAGTGTAAATAACTGAAAACTCACTCACAATGACAACCTCACAAACTTACAATGAAGAAAAGATGAACAGTGATTGAATAGATTGTACAGTATATGCAGATTGTTTAGGATGACTGGATATGCAGTGCTTCCTAAAACACAAAGTCATCACATGCAGCAACACCAAATCGCTTGGAATAATCACACAAAAATGACAGTCAAGAACTGGTGTGAAAGAAGGTATGTTTACCACTGAACTGTGTTCTACCTAGATATGGAAAATTTACTGCCACACTAATGCTTTTAGACTATGACCCATCTGTACCTATGGTATTTGTTATCCCAGGGAATTCTTACCAAAAATTATGCAACAGAATTTAATTGGAAAAGACTAACTAAATTAGCATACTGCAAGTGAGTTTTAACTGTCAAATATGCACAGTAGACTTTTGGGTTACACACAGCAGGAAACCCCCATGTAAGTTCTTAGCACTGAGAGCTCATTAATATTGTCAGTGAGAGATTTGACGTCAAACAACTTGGGTGATGTCCGACATTCCTGTGAGTGCAATCTAAATTTAGAGTATCTTAAATACTCTGCTCCTCTGTTCATGACAGAGAAGGGGGAGACTCCACGTATCAGCAGGTACCAGTAACTCCTAATCGAAATCTTTAGATTACCTTCAAATTTTGGGTGCTTATCATGCCCGACAAATGACTTGAGGCTAGTGGTTGGGCTCTGGACTCTTGACTGGAGGGTCGTGGGTTCAATCCCAGGTGGGGGGACACTGCTGCTGTACCCTTGATCAAGGTACTTTACCTAGATTGCTCCAGTAAAAACCCAACTGTATAAATGGGTAATTGTATGGAAAAATAATGTGATATCTGGGGGCTCCCAAGTGGCACATCTAGTAAAGGCACTCCACGTGGAGTGCAGGATGTGCCCTATAGTCTGGACGTAGCGAGTTTGAGTCCAGTCTATTCCTTTGCCGACCGAGGACAGGAGCTTCCAGGGGGCGGCGCTCAATTGGCCGCGCGCAGACCGGGGGGAGGGACGATTAGGTCAGCCAGGGTGTCCTCGGCTCACCGCACACCAGCGACCCCTGTAGTCTGGCTGGGCGCCTGCGGGCTTGCCTGTCAGCTGCCCGAGAGCTGCGTTGTCCTCCGACGCTGTAGCTCTTGGGTGGCTGCATGGTAAGTCCGCAGTGTGAAAAAAGAGGTCGGCTAACAGCACACGCTTCGGAGGACAGCGTGTGTTCGTCTTCGCCCTCCCAAGTCAGCGCAGGGGTGGTAGCGGTGAGCTGAGCCTAAAAATTGGCCATTTCAAATTGGGGAGAAAATAATAAAAAAAAATAATTTTCAACAATTCAATTATAAAAAAATATATATATCTTGTAACAATTGTAACAAACTGGATAAGGGGCATCGGCTAAGAAATAAATAATAATAATAATAATAATAATAATAATAATAATAATAATAATAATAATAATAATAATAATAGCTTTAAAGAGTAATTAGCACAGTTCCGAGAGCGTTATACTTCGCTTTTTTAATGCTTTTATTTTGCCACTAAACTTTCTTTTTTTTGTGAAGTCCATTTGGTTACCATAGTAAATTGAACTTTCATATTTGCGTCACATTAAATACCTGTATTTGCTTCTCAGTATACAGCAATGTTGTTTAGTTGCTGTTCTAGTATTTGATGAATTTTTCTGTTGTCTCCATTTTCTTCAAGTTACGCCTTTATATCATTCAACGTTTTTTTCTTGCGGCAGCATTTTCCTGATTTTTAACGAACACGTCTCTGTTTTCACCAGTAACTTTTTGAAATCTGGTTGTCATTTTCATTAAACTGCCAGTTTGGGTGCTGTGATGAAGTCAGTTAAGATGCCCACGCGACCTGTACATAATAAACCTTATCATTTTACAGCTGTACATAATAATCTTGTAAACTCCGGGAGTTCTAACATAATCTATAAGGCTGTAAACGGCTACTACTGATAATAATAATAATAATAATAATAATAATAATAATAATAATAATAATAATAATAACAACACGGCTTGTCAATTATGTGTTAATGATTAGGACAATGTATTATTCATTTTAATATAAGACACTGATACAATTAAAATACAAATTAAACTTTAAATGTGCACTTCCCGTGCCCAATCCTGGAAGAGCAGCAGAATTCAGATCATGCAGTAGTACTGTACTAACATTCGATGCCAACAGCGTATTTGCCAGAAACAGACGGTTCGATGCTTTTACTGATTTTTTCCCTCTGACATTCTGGATTATCAGAAGAGAGATTTTCAATCTTTTTTTAAGCATCAACCAAATGTATCTGCTTCCGTTTGCTCATTACTACCATTTTGCAAACCACAGGTACGCACCTGGACGGCTGTGGACACCATTGGGCGTCACTGCCCAAGTTTCATTGGGGCGTGCCTCTTCAGGAATAAGGACAGGACATTTTGTTTTTTGCCTCCCGTCAGTAATCAGAGAGAGGACACATCTCTGATCTCAAACCTGAGTCCACTAAGCATTTTGAAAATACCTTTGAGAGAGTGTTTAAATTTGTAAGTGTAAAAACCTGTCAGGATGTTAACCCCCAAAAGACAAATTACAGGTACGTTGTTAAAATAGTTGTAACAACACGTGGGGACACGTAACGTTATATTTTTTCGGAGCTACTTACTCTTTAGCACAGCTTTAGTTGTATTCAGCACATATTCGGTAGAAATATAAATATGTTTGTTTTTAATTGATAATGGCATTGCTGTGGCCTGTCACAAGATAGTAATAGAACTGCTGTATCAATTAATTTATTGAACAAGGGAGTTCCATTATTACAGAGGAACAAGCCACAGTAGTGTTATTATCACAACTATATACTGTAACCTGTTTATCAATTTATTTACTGTTGTTTGTCTGAAGTAATCACTGCAGTCCACTGAATGAGTTAACTTTTAGAGAGCAGGGCTCGGAGTCTTAGGTGTTTCATCAGTAAACAGTGATTTTAAACACAGGAAGGGGTTCAATAAAAATGCACTGGTGGCACAGTAAACAGATATGGGTTCTTACATACCTGTTTGTATACCTTTAATGTGGTTCACTTTGAGATTTAGCCTTAAAATTAATCACAGGAAATAACAATTTGACATATACTGTACATGTAAGTATGAAAAGACGCTGAGGTAATACATTGATGCCATACGACTTTTATTAAAAAAAGACCAATGCTCAAAGACCAATTAAGCAATCAAATATGAGAATGCGTGGCTGGTTGAGAGATACCAAAAGAGTCTGATTCATTTCCAGAAAGGGGATACTGAAGGGGACATAGCATGTCTATTGTTGAAATAGTCTTGACATCTCCTGTGTCAGGTAGAACTGTGGAACAAATAGCAGAGCTGTGATTGAAATAACCTCCTGAGAATCATCTTCATGACATTTATCAAGACTGTTATAACAACACAGAATCCCATGAGTGCCACTCACTGTGTTCACAATGGAAAATGCACTTGCAGCTGATTAGAAGTCACTGGAGTGAGAAAACAGACTAAGGACTTTATTAGAAACCTCTTTAGGGACTTAGCAGTAGTCAAAATAAGTAAATATTAAAATTAATATTCACCAGTTAAATTAAAGAACTGGCCAATGGTGGTCAAACATGCTCTCCTTGTCTCAGCCCACAGCACAGCTACATTTAGTAGGTGAATTTATATATTTTAATATTTACTTATATAGTATTCTTATTTACCAAATTTGCTTAGCAACATGATTGTCATGCAGTATTATAAACTGCTACAAGAAATGTGGTGAGGTCAACCGAAAACAATGCCATAGCACACCAAAATATTATTTTTATAATTCCAAAAAGCAAAAACCATCACAGCCCCCGCCCCCCCACAACCTTCAAGGTGCACAGCAGTATGTGTTGGTGAGGTGAGAGTTGTATAATGTTACAGTCAAGTACAGCACTGGGTTGGTTTCCATGCAAGCTCCTTGGTGTTTGTCATGCTAATTTCCAACACAGGTCTCTCTACAGTGTTGCATCAGTCCAGTCTCTAAGCTTCCTGTTGAGGCTTTTCAATGAGATACCACCTGCTGGAATTTGCATACCACAGACTCACTATTGAGTGCCCTTACATGAAACCCAAATATGAATGGTGTAACTTTGGTACAAGACCACGCCCTTGAAATTCTGCTAGAACTGAAGGATGTTTGTCAAAAACATAATTTATTTTAGTATTGATGAGCAACTGTCAAAACCTGGAAAAAGTAAAGATGTGGGAACTCATGAATTGTGTAACCAAGTCCATTAGGACTAAAGAGTGGTGCTTATACTTGCTAGAGCAGCCACAATAAAAGTCTTCAGACCTGGGTGTTAAAGTCATTTGAGCAGTAATCCTCCTATATTGCAGCAACACTGTTGTTTATGAAATGTACAGTTTTAGTCAGAGGCCAAACCTCATGGCACTGCAGCCCTGTGTCATTTCTGATGTTTGTGAGTTGCTCTGGGCTTATAGTCAAACTATTTCTAGCCCTATCAGCACCTCTTATCTCATCCAATCAGAGCAGGCAAACACAGACTGCCCGCACACACCCCATGATTAGTAAATGACGAATATAAAAAGTAAGTACTGTATCTCTTTAAGTTAATTGTATTATTCTTCCATAATATAGTGTACAATACTGACAAAATTCCATCTGTCTCTGTAATACCAATTACATTAAACAGACATATTTAATACATTTATAATGTATACCAGTGGTGCACAACTCGGTCCTGGAGGGCCGGTGTCCCTGCAGGTTTTTATTACAACTGCACCTTAAAGTACTTTATTGGACCTTATTAGAAGCTTAATTGGTCCAATTAACTCATTCAGGGTATGGTTAGAACAAAAACCAGGAGGGACACCGGCCCTCCAGGACCGGAGTTGTGCAGCACTGGTGTATACAGACACCTGGTTTCCATTTGTTAACTTCCTCACATAGCTCCCTTATTAAATCTAGAATGCTAAATCAAAATCTACTGTCAGTCTCAGTCTCACAATTTGCCACTTCATCCAAAATCCTGTCTGTCTTTAACTTAAAATGGACTCCAAGCCAATCTATTATCCCCAGCCTCCCAACTCTTCAGAAATGTAACTGTTTCAACAATGTATGCGGACTGTGCTCTGGACAAATGCATTCACATTTTTTATGTGCCCAAATTTTGACAACAGAATTGGACAATATATAGGATACACAATCCTAGTGAGTAATTGTTTACAACTGAGCCTAGATATTCAACAGCTTTCTGTTACCAATAATAGTAATACAGTTATAGTAATAAACTATGCCCTGAGTTTTCAAGGAGTAGTCTCTGAGTAAGACTGATTATTGCCTTTCAGGAGCCCTTGTCCATTATCTATAAATAAATTGTGATGACCAAAATTCTTGATAACCAAAGAGGTTTGTCAACACACAATTCAATATGTAATCACAACCAGTGCAGAGTTTACAAACTGGCAGACAGGAGCGGGTTCAGAAAGCCTGTTATACAAGCCCCCAGGAGCCCTTTGCTGTAGTCTCAGAGTGAGCAAACGCACAATTTCTTCAATTGCCTCCCCGGGAGAGTCAGAGATAGAAGATGACCTACACGCATTAGGTATTTATTGTAACACAAACACATGGGGCCCACATTATTGCAGCCTCTGATGTGCCAGTGGCATTCTTGTGCTCCGTCCAGAAAAAGACCAGATATTTCCCTTCAGTCAGCTGTTTCATTCTAGTCTGTTCCTTGTCTCTCACAGCACAGGAAATGGAGACCTCTAGTGGGGCTGAAAGGAGCTGAGGACAATGTAAAACTCTAAAGTTGCTATTTTTTATGTGCAAGGGTAGGGCAGTTTCTACCCTATGGTCAATTTAGCCCTATTTATGTTTGTTAAACATCACTAAACAAGTCTTGACATGCTCTAACTCCCTTCTTCCATCCTCTTCTGACATCACATACCACATCATCACTACTGGTGTCCACCACAGGAGTGTGAATGGGATATCAGACAAGCTAACATGAAGACAATGTTATGTGTACAGTAATATTTATTTGTTGGTCTGTGAGAAATAAGCACCTCATTCACATGGACATCCAGCCACACAAAAGAAGCAATATTGTTGAACTGTAGTATCAGCTGGAAATACCAACTGCTCAAGTAGGCTGGCAGGCACAAAAGAGAAAATACAAAGTTCATTGGGCTATTTAATATTTTATATAAAAAAGAACCTTGATGAAGAAGGGTCAAAATGACTTTGGAACACCAAAAGTTAATAAGTAGCACAAAAAACCTGTATGCAGTTCAGAACTGCGTGGTCCTCCGAAGCTGTAAGTTCTGAGCTGGCTGCACAGCGGGCTTGCAGAGCGTAAAAAAGCGGATGGCTGATGGCACTTGTTTCAGAGGACGCGGATGCTCATCCTCGTCTCTCCCGAGTTACTTCAGGGGTTGCAGTGGTGAGCCAGGTTGAATAATAATTGGACATGCCAATATTGGGAGAAAATCGAGAATTGATGAAAAATAATTGTTAAAAAATAAATAAAAGAAAGACAGTTTTGTGATACAGTCATATGCAACGCACATTTTGTGCGTGGCCTTTTCCTCAGATTTTAGTTGAGGGTACCTATTCAAAATCGTGTATTTATTTATTTTTTTTAAAAGTGGTCCTCCAAAGAAAAAAGTTATATAACCTCTGAAAAAATTTTTTTGTATACTTCACTGCAAGACCTCCTATATGAGGCTGTGACAGGGAGGACCCTGTCACTGGTTCTAGCACGGATGTGTGCAACTGGAACGTGTAATATGAGACACATTGCTAAGCAACCAATTGAGCAGGTAGGCTCGCCCAGGGCTGAGCTGATCGGAAGGTCCGGATTGGTTGGGGGGCATGCCCAGGGAGGCTGCACACAGCTCAAAAAAGCGCCTGTGCCACAGCTCGAGGTGACTGCACTGCCATGCTACACCGAGGGGCGCTTTGTTTACATCAAGAAGGAGTGCGTCCGCTCTGCAGAATAACTACTATGGAACAGCCTAGACGCTGCCTGTGAACTCTGCCCAGCCAGGACTGTCATAAAGACCCGGAGTCGCTGGGAGACCTGAACAGCTGTAGGTTAGTTTAGGGGATGTTGATCCCAACCAGTATAGAGAAGGTAAAGTAGTCTAGTAGGTTCCTGGAGCGCAACGTCTCTTTTAATGAGGCTAGCGCTCACCTTGTGTGGCAAACTTTTATTTTTAGCTTTGTTTTGTTTTCTTTAGTAAATCTGACACTGCCATTGCTGGTACCCAAGTGACAGCTTCTGTGTGTTATTAAATCTGTGCGCCTGTGCAGCGTGTCAACACCCCATGCTCTGTGTCTGACTCTATTTAATATTCAGTGACGAGCCACGCACGTAATACTTCCCCCTGTTACAGAGGCTTTGTAAGATAACTGGCTCAATTCTTCCTGTACAACACCTGTGACAAACTGAGAGTCACAGAATGCATACTGTATGCAGGGATGAAGCCAACGTCTCAAATCTTATGTTCTGTATCATTATGAGTAAGGCTGTAGCGAGGCTGATGGTACATGTTAGCAACTGTGGATAGGAAGTCAAGGTCACTCAACAAACTCCCCTGGTGTGCAGATTATACTGTACCTACAGTACAAGGTAAAAGCACTTCAATAAGTAGTACCAGGGGGAACTTGTGTGACGACAGACAAATCCATAGTTTACAGTACATGCAATTAGGGCTTTAACATCGAAATAATAGCCAATAGGAATTCCATTAGTGCACTATTCTGTTAGCCATGTCAAGGTGCTTTAGTGTTTTACTGATATGGTCATTGTTTGCTTAGCAATATTCATATCTCCATAGATTTTTTAAATCAACATTGAAAATTGCTGCTCCACTTGGAAATCTTAGGTATTTTGTAAGATATGCATAAAAGTTTGCCCTTGGCGAAACATCACATAGAGATTAACTGTATTTACCAAGGACTTTTACAATGTATTAAACCAATCTATGATTATACAAGGAATATATACTGAAAACAATATACCTGTCTAACAGTAAGTACAAACCTTATCCCCTTATAGCTTTTCATACGTACAGATATAGTACACATAAACACTGTGATATCCTAGATTTGTTTCTGAATGTCTGTTTAGTAAAATGTATTCGGAGAAGCAGATGTACAAATCTGCTTGACCAGCACTTGGTATTCAGCACACATGTCAATAGACACTGCTGTACTGTATGCTCTTTCAATGACCTTTCCAGAATAAGCTTGGATAACAAGGTATGAAATGTGCAGAATGTCAGTTTAAACTGTAAGAGATTTGAGGGGAGACATTATAGTAAGGCACAGACCAGTTAGACAGCGATTAAGCTCTGAACTGTGGTTCTAAAAAAAAAACAATTTAAACAAAAGCAGGACATTGGCCAGGTCTTTACAACAAAATGCAATTACATTTTTGCGAAAGAGAACCTTGTCAAAAACTATGCATAAACTCCTGGAGCACCAACCTCAAAACCAGGAATATCAAAATGGTCAAATTTTCATTGACGTTATCACCTGCTTTAATGAGATTATTAAATGATTTGAAATTATATCAAATTTAAGGATTCAAAGCTATCCATGTATGAGAACACCCTTTAAGGTGCTCTGTATAAACAAACAAACTAATAAAGTTATCAAAATAAGTATATCCTTTTGAAACAGAAAACAAATCACTGTTTTTATTCTACTCATTAAATGGTAGAGACATTACTCTTTAACTATGAATTACAACATGCTTTAACTCCTACTTTTATTCCAGCCCACTGATTTATAATGAAATATCTCTCTAAATCACATTTACCTTTATGTACAATCCAGTTTTTTAAAAAATGCACTCAGTTACAAGTCTACCCCAAACCACTATTATGATTTGACCAGTTGACGCCAAGGCTAACACACACAGGGTTCCTGGGAAAAGAATAAAGCAGCAAATACTAATGTTTAGTGATGGTGAGTTTGTTGCTATGCTACCGAGCTGGGTCAGAAGACATGCTGATATCTGTAATTGGTATATCATTATTGCTCTTGGCAAAATAAAGTAGGCATTCTTGTGATGTCAAACACAGAGACCTCCCTGGGAAAACATTTTTCTTTTAACACTGGGTTAAAGAAAAGCTGGTTATCAATTTTCAGTTTTATCAATTTTTACAAAACAAAAAATGCCCAGGTTTTACATGTGCTGTAGGTCATTTTGTAACTATTGTAATGCATGACTTCACCTTAGATACCTCCTGGTAGATACATTTATGTAAGTAATGAAATAGGTTTAGTGCATATCAAGGCTGTTTAACATAATTTAGTACTGATACTGAGGTACTGAGGTTAATTTCAGGGCCTTGATTATATTACATCAGGACAGTGCTGGCAGGCTTTGCCTTGCAGTGTGAGACATACCTTTTTTTTTTTTTTTTTGCAGCTTGCACCCACCTTGTCCTACCCTCTTATCCACCTCAGTTAGGGCTGATATATCAATATTATTAGCTACAGGATATGTTCTAATGCTGCATGGATGCTTGCAATTAACATTACTGTAGTGAATTAATTGCATGACAACAATAAAAGGACTATAGTCAGCAGAACAAGCCAGAGTTTAAATATATTTTCTGACTGCCCTTCACCTATTACAAAGATATACAGGTGAGCAACTTTGAAGTGGCTTTTAAAAAAAACTACAGACTAAACAACACCTGCTACAGGGTTCAAGTGACTTGGTGTAAAAAAGGAAAATTGCATTTGAGTTGTCCCTCCTTTCTGCAACGCTAAACAATCTCCCTGTGACTTAAGTTGTGTGGTCTTGGTTTCGACGGTATACAGAACATTTAAAACTGCTGGTAAAACTGGTGAATATTTGGATAAAACTGCTGTGTTTTTTATAAATACTGTGCATGTTGAAAATGGGGTGTCATGGAAACAGAAGCTACACAAAATGACACTCTCAAATCGAAAAATAATTGATATAAACAATGTTTAGATCTACTCAGTGCGAAAATCGATTTACTGTGCTCTTCACAAAGTGGTGATGCTCTGACCACCAGCTTTGCACTAGCTCTGACCACTCCACAGTCTACCTGTTACCCTAGTTCTTACTTTGACAGTGAATGTCTTTCCCGTGTCAGTCCAGTCCTGTATGCGTGCACTCTATTGTTACTGTTGTTATTAGTTCTTAGTAATGATGAGAATTATGTGGTACTACTAATAATGATGATATTTGTATTGAATTTTGTACCGGTACAGTAGTTGCATCAAATCTAAAGAAAGGGGCAGCTAACATCATCTGCTGCCACTGACAACATCATTTAAACAGTGACATATGGGGTTGTTCATAGGGATTACTGAGGAGGTCTCTCCTGTATCATAATTAGGGTTTCTGTTTTTCAGGTTTTATTAATTGTATTTTTCGGTGCTTATTTTTAGCTATTTTCGAGTTTTATGTAAATCATTTTTCGTTTTTGATATACTGTATGAAATTAGTGCCTTCAGTTACTTTCCAAAATGCTTGAGTGTTTTTTTTTTTTTGTGTGTGTGTGTCAAAATATGTATAGTAGTAACTCGACAGTACTTGCACACTTAAGTTGTACATTCTTTGCTTTGCTGTCTTCCACACCGAAATCTCTATGGTCACAGGCACATTCCTCAGGGGTTTTTGTGTGTACGCATTTTTGTACATTTCGCCACGATTCTGTTTTAAATCCTCCATATCTTAACTGTAATACAGCTTGAAATCCTGCTAACAAGTCTCCATCCTAATTGTTATCTTATTTTAAATCTTGCAAGTGGAGTCTCCAATAGAAATGTAGGAATGTGCTGTCATTCAGTAGTTGGGGCGGGTTTAAAGTATTTAGAACGAATCAATGATAGACACAAGTCATGAAGGCGGGACATTGCCCAGCAGCGCTGTGAAATGTATTTATTATTATTTTTGTAGTTGGTTTTATTGGCTAGCCACCGATTTCATTTTTTTTTGTATCGGGGGTGTTTTATCAGTTAAAACCGAAAATCAGAAGCCCTAATCATAATTATGGCCCCGTGTAAATCGTGATTTCATGGGCTGCACGGATATTGTGAAATTAGCCCAATACCGCAATTTTTTAGAATATTTTTAAGAAATCAAAAAATAAATTATTTCATAATTATTATTTGTATTTGATACAAAAAAATCACATTAATGAACGTGTACAGCTCTGCTGCGCGCCTGTGTGTATTATTCGCCATGCACATAGTGCTGTGCAGTGATTGTCATGTGACTGTACGACTTGCAACGTTACTGTAGATCACTACCAAGAATCGGCTGTTGACATTTAGATTCACCGAAAGAGAAAGGCAAAAATCCAGCAGTACTGCAACTGCTTTACTTGCAAAGAAACAGAAAAACGGTTACTTCCATGTTCCAAAAGTCCACTGAAAACCATGAAGCAAAAAACACATTACATTTTGACATTTGTTTGCGCAAATATCCCTCTTGAAAAATTGGACAACCAAAAGACTGAATGTAGCAAATGGTGGAGTGATTCCTTCATCAGCCCAGCTGAGACATGAATACTTACCTAAAGTTGCTGAGTATCACAAGCAGGAGATTATGGAATTGGTAAAACAGTCTGGTTGCTTGTCAGTGGTCACTGACGAGTCGACTGATGCCCAAGATCAGTATGGGTTACACATTGTATTTGTTTTGCAAGACCTAAATGGTGAACATGCAGCTGACGTACCAGAATTGAAAGATGTCCTTGCAGATACACTTCATCTACAGGCTGTTAATTACAACACCGTTTCACAAGCTATTGTAAAGTACTTCAATAACTTTGATGTTGATTTTGATGTCAGTGCATTTCTCTCTATGTTTGATGTTTAAAAAAATAATAATAACCTGTAATTAATTTATAAAATAGTTCTGTGCACATTTTGCAGAATACAATACTTTACCTGTGACAATGTCGTGAATTTTAAAGAAAAATTCAGTGATTTTCACAGGTCCTTAATCATAATGATAATTTACACTTTGTCAGCATGCAGGCTTAGGCCCAGATGTAACATGCAGCTTTACTTGCAATGCAATTTATGCCACCCTGTGTTGCAATAAAGTAAATGTAAGCAAAGGCTGCAAAGAGAAAACGCTTATGTGTTAGAATAACTCAGACTAATCGTAGTAATTTAGACTAATCGTACGAAGAGTTTTAATTTAATGTGTTTTGATGATTTCTGTGATTTGTATAACCTGAATAATGATATTATATGAAGTTTGATGTTAACAAAGTATTAGATTTACAATGTTGAACTAACACACTGGAATGTGGCCAAGGGTCAGTAGCCCTGTTAGAGAAGTGCATGAGTCAGCGATATGAGGATAGGACACTGTCTCAAATGATAAAGATATAAAGAATATTTTGAGACAGCGACAATTCCTCTTTTCTCCCCAGTCACTTAGCTAATATTACCAAATATGGTTTGTTATTCTTGTATTAGGGGAATCAACTTTGTGGGACCTGATAGACACTCTCCCTAGCAACTAAAAAATCAACCAATCAGAAAAGTCAATAGACAACAGTATCAAGGATACTACAAGGCTGGTTCGAGCTAACTAAGGAAGATAAGAATTACCACAAGTCATGAACTCTGTGCAAAAACTGATTATATAAGGAACTGTTTGACTTAGTATATTTTGAGCCTTCTTAGCGATTGCTTGCAGAGTCTGTGTTACTCTGTTGAATGCTCCAGTTTGCAAACTAATAAAGTGTGAATTTGCTCCGACTTGTCTCTGTCTCTTTCGTATCCTTGGCATGGGACCGGTGCCTGCTCGGTTGTATGCAGAAAATTCCACCACAGCTTATGAAGCAGATTAGTGTGTATTGCTCCTCATCAATAAATTCCATATACTTTATTGCTTCTGAAAAAGATAAAAATAACATTTCTGAACAATCTCCACCACATCCTTACCCAAAATCTGAGAATGTGAGAATACTCCCTTCACAACAGAAATCACTGCTGTACAGCGTGTGAAGAGTGCTACAAAACCAAAAAAACACTTGTGAAGGTGAAAGCATGAATGTTTCGTTATCAGAAAAAAAAAAAAAAATCAGTTGCACTTCAGTATGTGTGCACAGGTTTGGAACACATAGATAACTTTTTATTTAAAATTCTGCAGGTTAAAGCACATTAAATAATGCTGTTTTGTTAGCATAGTTTTTAAAGTAGAAAAACTGTGTTTTTATATTATAGGCCTACATTGTTTTTTTTTTAAAAAAGGTGTTTCCGATTTAATATGATCAAAAACACAACTTGCAGAGAGTCCCTTTTTAAATTTCTGTCTTCCTTCCTGAGCTTTTTATTTCCAGAGAATGACGGTAATATATAATCTTCTTTTGTAGGACCTGCTGAGCATCACTTGTCTGAGTTATATAATAGCAATCAGGTTTCAAGGGAGGAAGCTTGCGTCCCTACAACTTTGCAGGGTGTATTAAAATAAGATAACATATGAGTATGAGAGAACACAAAGGGCACAAAAGGCTGTTTTTTTGCAACAAATAAGAAGAGACACCATGCGAATATTTTTGTATACAAATAAACATTATTGTGCAGCACTGTTTCTGGTTCATATTCCCCAAAAGTGATTCACTATTGAATAGTGTCCTATTACCTACCTGTGATAGGTGTTCCAGGTGTAAAGTGTGAACATGTAAAGCTCTGTATACTCTGTGTACCTTTCCTTTGTACTATTGACTGTGTGATAGATTATGTTAAATAGCTTGCACTCAGTGAGCCGAAGGCTTTAAACTGTTCCTATCATGATTTACAACGCTAATAAAATATGAAATGCAGTGCCAGAAGGTTCAAAGGACACTATTTCAGTGATTCAAATATGGATGACTAAGCTAAATCGTAGTGGGGGGGGGGGGGGGGGGGGGGGCACAATTTAACATACCTAAGTCTGAAGTCTTTTCCCATAGATGTAAGATATAGTGTGCTGTTTACATCACAGAACCATATACAATGAAATGTGCGGAAATTTGTACACCATCAAAATAAAGATTATTGAGGCAGACTTGCAAATGGCTACAGTACCTTCAGCTGCTAGACGCTGGAATTCTTAAAAAAAAAACCCATATATATAAAATATATAAAAGCATAACAGCCACTCATACAGTGTGGAAGGGAGAAAGAGCGAGAGAGAGAGCGAAGGAGATTTTTTTTTTAAAAATTTTTTTAGTCGTTGCCAATTATTATTATTTTTTTATTATTATTATTTTCTCCCCAATTTGAAATGCCCAATTATTTTTTAGGCTCGAGTCCAGGATATTCCACAGTCGACCGTGGATGGGAGCTCCAGGGGGCGGCGCTCAATTGGCAGAGCGTCGTCTGGGTGAGGGAGGGTTAGGTTGGCCAGGGTGTCCTCGGCTCACCGCGCACCAGCGACCCCTGTAGTCTGGCAGGGCGCCTGCGGGCTTGCCTGTAAACTGCCCAGAGCTGCGTTGTCCTCCGACGCTGTAGCTCTGAGGCAGCTGCACGGTGAGTTCGCAGAGTGTAAAGAAGAGGGCGGCTGACGGCACACGCTTCGGAGGACAGCGTGTGTTCATCTTCGCCCCTCCCGAGTCAGCGCAGAGGTGGTAGCAGTGAGCTGAGCCTAAAAAAATAATTGGGCATTTCAAATTGGGGAGAAAATAATAAAAAGTAATTGGCAACGACTAAATTAAAAAAAAAAAAAAAAAAGACGGTCGAAGTTAAGCCTTAAAGAAGAAAATATCATTTTTGGCTTTGCTCTCTGGCGTGGCTGATCATGGGTACTATAGCGTATTAACTGTATTAACTTAACAGCACGCTTCCTCACTACTTGCAATTCATTTACCTTGACATAAAGGGCTAAATCCTTGAGTTGCTATTAATATTTTAGCTTTGCTTAATTACACCTTTTTACTTGTTTTCAGCTCTTAAACAGTTGCAGAGTTCAAGTTACTTATAAAATGTTAACCTGAAAATTGCAACTGTTTAAGAGCTGAAAACAGGTAAGGGTCTAATTAAGCAAATTATCAGTTCAATTAAGGACCTAGTTAAGTAACTGAGAGCTCAGTTGCAAGAAAACCAGCAGACACAGGGGGTCCCCAGGACCGAGTTTGAGAACCCCTGGTTTAGAACTACATTCGAATTACTGGCTAGTGAACGAACCTTCGAACCTTTGAACTTTTGAACACAGCCCTAATTTTACAGTTTTTGTTATAATTAGCTGTTCGTTTTGGCACCCTTGATAGTAGCCATAATATCTTATTAGATAAACACCGGCCACACAACTCCAATGTGTCCTTGAGAGTTCTCCTTTAACACATTGAAAGTATAAAGCCTTTTATCAATTTACTGATGACAAGATACGTGCATAAAAGTCATGTTCTATTCCAGCAGTGTTATGTTCAAGGGCAGCAGTGTGGAGTAGTGGTTAGGGCTGTGGACTCTTGACCGGAGGGTCGTGGGTTTAATCCCAGGTGGGGGGCACTGTTACTTTACCTAGATTGCTCCAGTAAAAAAAAAAAAACAACTGTATACATTGTAATTGTATGTAAAAATAATGTGATATTTTGTAACAATTGTAAGTTGCCCTGGATAAGGGTGTCTTCTAACAAATAAATAATAATAATATTCCAGTTTCCTTTCTTAAAAGCCCATACTTGTGTTTTAAAAGGAGTCTCCTAATATTCAGAACAAAATGTAACACTTGCAAGTGTCCAGTACATTGCCGAATGTGATTGAGTCAGCAATCTCTATTCACAAATCTGTAATGTTGAAGTGAAAAAGTCACATTAATATATAAACCCCCCCCCCCCCAATTAATTTAATTCTCATCCATACAGAATAATCCCTTTATGTTTACTTCCAATGAAGTCCGTCCAGAATTCAGTTAACACCACGATTAGACACACCCATCAACTGCATTGACAACTGATGAACAGAATGGTATGTACAGTAAATAAATTTAAAAAAAAAACAAACAAACAAAAAAAAAAACCCTTTTTGGTATCGTGTTTTTACATCACACACACACACACACACACACACACACACACACACACACACACACACACACACACACACACACTCTGGAGTTGCACCAACTTCTATGAGTGCACCACACGACGTGACATTTGCTTCTAACGTCTGAAATGGAAGTTTATGTTTAAGTTTAAAAGTGGGTTACCTTGACGAACAGTGAGATTACCATCTGGTCCTGCTCAGAGTTGTCGTTCTCCTCGATGTTGTTGTTGTCGCCAGTTGTCTCCTGGTCGCTGATCTCCTCATTAGCAGTGGTGCCGTTGGACGGCAGTCTGTAAGCCATAAGCAACCCGTCCATGGCATTATCCTCTACCACCGCTGTCGGGCTTGATACTCCGTCATATTCATCAGGATCACCTTGATCACCTTCATCGCCTTGATGAGAGGAAGACGAGCCTACGGATGAACCTGATGACATATTTTTCCTGTCTACGCTTTGTTCAAATGAAGCTAGCCCTCTCTCATCTGCGGGTTGTCGGATCGCCATGTAATCAGGGGTGTCGGTACGGGACGGGGAATCCAGAACTTCCAAAGCAACTTCATCATAAATTTGTTCAGAACAACTCGCAGCTTCCCTTGCAGCTGGACTGTTGTCTTCGATCACGAGGTTATTCTCGTATTGGTTCTGATTTTGGGTCTTCGCTATGTCATCGATAGACTCATAAAGTACCTCGCCTTGTCCTTCAATGTTCTGGTAGATGTTTTGACTGTATTCGTTTTCCATGTTGGCTAGGTGTTTTTGGTTGTCTCGCTGTAGCGCAGGGAGGAGGTGGGTGATGTGTGTAACAGGTTGCAGTAGCCTTGTGTTCTCTTCTGAATAGACCGCAAACGGTATAAAAGTGTCGGGTTGCTTTTTATTCAACAGCTTGTAGCCTATTGCTTATTTTTGCGCATGACCGATTTCTAACAATTATTTACGCAGTGCCTCACAGCCTTGATCTGCATCACTGTAAATACTGAACATTATTGCAGAGCCCTGTTTGCAAAGTTTGTGTAGAGCAACAGAGACACTTTATAATAATTAAGAAACTATTGTTTCGGTATATTTTGCTAAAAAGGTTATCAGCACACGCAGAAGCAACAGAAAATGTGCCAATTACCATATTGCATATGTTATGTATAGTGGCACAATATGTTGCACTGTCGTTTTGAGTATTGTTCTTTTTCTTGTTCTTATTTAGCCTAGTTAGTTTTTACCAATACTTACTGTCAAGTTTACATTTGTTTTGAGCTTGGATGTGAGCACCTGCTCAAAACTAAGTTACGGTATCTATTTCTATTTACGATATATATATATATATATATATATATATATATATATATATATATATATATATATATATATATATATATATATATTGGAAGTGAAATATATAGTGAAATATAATAGATAATTTACACACTACAATATAATTGACACTTCCAAAATATGGCATAGTACTATTAGAAGTATACTGATATTAATATATATTTAAAACAACGTATAGTATTGTCATACTATATGTTGTTTTATGATGCTCAATATATTTAGTAATTTACAATATATTGTAATGTACGAACCCATATGTTTTTACCTTCTTGTACTAGGACCTGTTCACATGAACTGTAGTAAGATTTTTTTTTTGTGAAGGTCTGTTTTCAAAGGAGACAATGTGGGCCAGTGGTTAAAGTCCAGGGCTTATAACCAGAAAGTCACTGGTTCAAATCCCACCTCTACCACTGACTCTCTGTGTGACCCTGCGCAAGTAACTTAATCTCCTTGTGCTGCAGATGAGATGTTAAATCAATGTACTATTGTAAGTGACTCTGCATATAATGCACAGTTCACAGCCTGTAAAGCGCTTTGTGATGATGGTCCACTATGAAAGGAGCTATATAAAAATATTATTAAAGCCCATTTTGATTATTTAAACCAAGTTCATGAACCCCATTTCAGTTGTTTTAATGGAATTTATAATTAAAGTTCGGGAGGAGGGTCAGACACCAATCTCCGCATCACCAAATTGAATCATTCAATTTACACATTAGCTAATTTAAATTGTTAGCACTATAAATACCCTCTTCACTTATCTCTCAGTTGCGTTTTGATTTCATCGTAACCCACCACCTCCCCATCTCCACCTTTCTTAATAACAGTTTTTATGTTTTATCAGATGGGGGTCTCAGCCTCGTCCAGTTGGCCAAGCAGCGAACCCTCAAACCAAGTTAGGTTTGATGCCAAATGAATGTGTATATACAGCATACTTTTCTGTTAAATCGCATACTCCGCATTCTCTACAATAAATATTTGTACTAAAACATTTTGTGATTGGTGTTTGTCCCGAACTACTGAATAGAAGGTTAGAAGCGTGTTCTCATTAACTTTTCTCTTTTCTTTTGTGATCAATTGATTTTTATTTAAACATATACATAATATATAAAAAAAACACTCATCAAACAACAATCCCTAAAAACCCATTCCTTAAAACAGATCTCAAGGTTCCTTGATTAACATGTGTCTGCACAGGCTCCAACGGACAAGATCCCATTGTGGTATAATAAAGCGGTATAATAAGTTAGCATAAGGACGGACTGAACTCAGGCCTGTCAGATCTAGATTCACTGACTTGCATTTAGAGACTGGGATCATGGTCACATCCCCAAGAATACAGGGATAAGGCTACCTGAGCTGATGTTTGCACAGATACAGCTGAGGTGTTGTAGGAGGGAGATCAAAGCTCCTGAGCAGATATTATCACAGATATTACCCCTGTTTCTTGTGTTGAAGATCTTTTGATTACTTGCTTGTATTTTATACATGAAGATTTAGTATACTATTAACGCTGTTTACATTGCTGCTTCTTCTTAATCACTTAAACATAATCTGCCTGCTTTTAATTTATTTCCAATACATTTTCACTCAGCCCAATGCAAGCTCCAGCAAACCGGTGCATGGGCAAGTAAATCATTGCAGTTGTAAATGATACCAATACATACGCCAGCTAACCAATAGAGGTGTGCCTAAATCAATACATACGCCAGCTAACCAATAGAGGTGTGCCTAAATCAATACATACGCCAGCTAACCAATAGAGGTGTGCCTAAATCAATACATACGCCAGCTAACCAATAGAGGTGTGCCTAAATCAATACATACGCCAGCTAACCAATAGAGGTGTGCCTAAATCAATACATACGCCAGCTAACCAATAGAGGTGTGCCTAAATCAATACATACGCCAGCTAACCAATAGAGGTGTGCCTAAATCAATACATACGCCAGCTAACCAATAGAGGTGTGCCTAAATCAATACATACGCCAGCTAACCAATAGTGGTGTGCCTAAATCAATACATACGCCAGCTAACCAATAGAGGTGTGCCTAAATCAATACATACGCCAGCTAACCAATAGAGGTGTGCCTAAATCAATACATACGCCAGCTAACCAATAGAGGTGTGCCTAAATCAATACATACGCCAGCTAACCAATAGAGGTGTGCCTAAATCAATACATACGCCAGCTAACCAATAGAGGTGTGCCTAAATCAATACATACGCCAGCTAACCAATAGAGGTGTGCCTAAATCAATACATACGCCAGCTAACCAATAGTGGTGTGCCTAAATCAATACATACGCCAGCTAACCAATAGTGGTGTGCCTAAATCAATACATACGCCAGCTAACCAATAGAGGTGTGCCTAAATCAATACATACGCCAGCAAACCAATAGTGTTCTAAATAAACCCATCCATATGCCAGCTAACCAATAGAGTTGTACTCAAATTCCAAGACATTTGCCACAAACCAATAGGTTTGCAATTACATTCCAATACACATGACAGCATTCCAATGTAGTTGTGGATATAACAAGTTCATTTTTTTTCTGAATGGCGCCTCATACACAATTGAGTGATTTATAGCTACGGGTGAAGCTGTTATATTACATTACCAAAACTACAGAGGGAAGAGAAAACAATTCAATGAATCACACTGAGCTTTCAGTAGACTGGTACACAATCAGTTTTGCTCCTTTACAGCACATTCAGCTTGTAAACACTGTTAAATCAAGTCAATGGCAGATTATGCATAATTCTCGTAAGTACACATGCAAAACAGTTCTATGCAACAGATTTGTGTTGTCACTGTTTGGCAAACAAAGGTAACCATGTGCTGTTGGGCTGATAGTCTTTGCAGTATCAATCCTGATTGGCGAGACTAGGTAAAATGAAAGACGTCATTAACTGTTATTGAGGTGTGAAAAGGAGGTCTTGGCAGGTCTAAAAGAATCATTACAGTACATAGGATGTATGAATGTCATTGACAGAACAAAAACAATGATGTGATCATCACACCTCACATAATTGATCTGCCTTGAGACCACTATTTAATTTATCTGCAGAACACAAACTTACATTTTATCTAATTACCAGGCCCAAAGTGCAAAAGTAAATAAGAAAGACAATTGTTAAAGCTATACTGCGGCAGCCAAGGGTAAGCTTAAAGGTCAGATGAATAATATGCTTATTCTCCTTTAAGCAGGCATACTGAAGAATACTGTATCTAGGCCAAAAAGCTATTTTCATGGGGAATTATTGTGTTACAAGCTCTGGGATGTGAACTATTAAAAGAGCTTGCAAGCTGTAATTTCATCACAGCATTGCAGACGGTAGAATCCTGGGAAAGAAACAGAACAGTGGCATATTGGTTACAAACCGGACATTCAGTATGTGTTTCATGCTATTCATCTTTATAACTAACTAGCTTGTTTAACAAGAGCCAGCCGATTTGTCATTATACTGTGTAAATGAAAGTTGGTTCATTCACTCGGTTTCACTTTACCAGCACCGTTGAGTCTCTCCACCCCATCCAAGCAGCCTTGCAACTATCAGGCCTTACTGAACTACTGCTAAAAACGATCTGTTTAAACAAGTTGTTGTAGATCCTCACCACCAGTGGTCCCCAGTATCTTCAACAGGGGTATCACTGCAAACATAATCTGGTACACCTCCAATCTAAATTTTGAATGAATTTCTTCCTTATCTAACATTGTGAAATCATCTTTATTATGGAATGTCCAAACCACAGGAAGGTTTGGCCTCCTGAGGTCTGATGTCATGTTTTCCCCTTTTTTTCAAAGTCTCATACCAACTGTTGATTAGATCTGCATACTGTGCATCATTATTGTTTGCATGAGTCTGTTAAAGTAATTGGAGCTAACAAAATAATGCCATGAATGTTCTCCGACATGCACACCCATTCATTATATATAGGTCTTAAATGTGCAGTTTTGAAAGAAACACATGTTTTAGCAAATGTTCTTTTTAAAACATGATCTCTGGTTCTACACTAAGTTTTCAAAGCCATGCTTTTAAACTGTTTTGCACCTGAATGGTTGAAATTGTCCTCACCCCTTCCCTGGCTTCCTTCCTGTCAATAACCCATCAGCTGGTTCCCCTTAATGACTGACATGCATTCAGTCAATAACATGCTTTACCCAGAAGACACTGCTGGGGTGAAATAACCAAGAAAATAACCAAGAAAGTAAAGCAGTAACATACTTCCTGGAAGGCAAGACAAACAAATTGAAAACGTTCTTTAACCTTGTGTAGTACCAGATTTTAAAATGAAAATACATTTGCAATAACACATGTTTCTTTAAGAACTGCACATTTGAGACCTATGTAGTTGATGGAAGTGCAAAATGGAGACTGCCTGTCTGTCTGTCTGACCTTCTTGTGATGAAACATGTTAAGAATATTCTTTAACACAAATTATTTGGGGTGTATGGAAACTATTTGTGCATCCGAAGGTCAGAGTAGCACGATATAAGCGTCAAGGTTGGCAGTATGACACAGAACACAAAGAACGGAATGATGAATGCTGATTTCTGAAAGTTACATGCTTTGGACCAATTGATTGTACAGGAGTTTTGAAATGGTTCAGGTCCATATTTCCCAGCCACATATTGGAAGGATCGTCCAAACCAAAGCATAGAGCCAAATACATACAATGCTGTTGGATTTTCCTCTTGTTTATTTTGTTGGCTACAAAACAGAAAGGAATCAGTAATAATGATGCCTCATGAAGGACTACCGTTTGTCTTTTTCATAGTGATTTGTGCAGTAGAACTATTCATTTGCTTAATTAGACCTTTTTAATTGTTCTCAGCTCATAAAAAGTTGCAGTTCCAGTTACTTATAAAATTGTACAGCTAACTTGAAATCTGCAACTGTTTAAGAGCTGAAAACAAAAAAAAATGTCTAATTAAGGGTTTAGTGTAAGTAATTAAGAGCTCTGTTGGAATGAAAACCAGAAGACACATTGGGGTCCCCAGGACTAGGGTTCGAAAGCCCTGCCTTAGAGCCTTGTATGGCCGATCGCTTACATCCCTGTGTTAGCTAGTTATACAGAAAATCTATATAGTGATTATTTAAATCATATATTCTCTGTATGACTGAGAACATTAATAATGGCTTAATGTGTATCCAAAATGTATTAAGGGGCATTGCCTTCTCTAAACTAATAGTGTAGTTGTACATAATGCCACTTTATTTATGATAGTTGTTACATTTTACCGGTAATAATGAGTTGTGCACATTTACCATTAGATGGCACTAAAGAGCACGAAGCGCTTTATGTGATTCGGATCAGTGAACCTTTTGGCAAACCAATGAAGGCTCAGTGATTCCACTATGTAAGACAATTTTTGTTCCTGGGTAGTAAGTGTTATTTCCTAATTGCTTATGCCTCAGAAGTATAGAAAATGGCTATTATTCCCCACAAACTTTGCTTTTGTGACCAGGACAGTGATATTTTGAAATTTACCTATTTCCAATGAGAAAACGGGCGAATTTGTGTCTTTTCGTTCACATAAAGTCAGAAAAAAACAACATATGAATAGAAATTAACATGTATTTATACTAAAGTAATACAAAAATGACTACAAAAGATTTAGAAGTGAGTAGTTTTTCTAGATTTACGATTATACTGTAAATCATTTTCACGAATCAGCCCCCAAATGTAGTCTCCCATCATGTTCTCGTTATACTGTCCTTGGTAGCGGCGTTCAAAGTCCAGTATATCCTGGTGGAAGCGCTCGCCTTGCTCCTCCGAGTACGCTCCCATGTTCTCCTTGAATTTATCAAGATGAGCATCAAGGATATGGACTCTGAGGGACATCCTACAGCCCATTGTGCCGTAGTTCTTCACCAGAGTCTCAACCAGCTCCACATAGTTTTCGGCCTTGTGATTGCCCAGGAAGCCCCGAACCACTGCGACAAAGCTGTTCCAAGCCGCTTTCTCCTTACTAGTGAGCTTCTTGGGGAATTCATTGCACTCCAGGATCTTCTTTATCTGTGGTCCGACGAAGACACCGGCTTTGACCTTTGCCTCAGACAGCTTAGGGAAGAAGTCTTGAAGGTACTTGAAGGCTGCCGACTCCTTATCTAGAGCTCTGACAAATTGTTTCATAAGGCCCAATTTGATGTGCAGTGGTGGCATCAGCACCTTCCGGGGGTCCACCAGTGGCTCCCACTTGACGTTGTTCCTCCCCACAGAGAACTCGGTCCGCTGTGGCCAGTCCCGCCTGTGGTAGTGCGCCTTGGTGTCCCTGCTGTCCCAAAGGCAAAGATAGCAGGGAAACTTGGTAAATCCGCCTTGGAGACCCATCAGGAATGCCACCATTTTGAAGTCTCCTATGACCTCCCAGCCGTACTCATCATACTTCAAGGCGTCCAGCAAGGTCTTGATGCTGTTGTAATCCTCTTTGAGGTGCACCGAGTGAGTCAGGGGAAGAGACGGGTACTTGTTACCATTATGTATAGTGATAGCGAACTTCATGGCTCTCTTTTCCCCTCTGTACCATCCTACAAAAATACATTTATTTCACCCAGCACTGAATCTATCTGGAATGTTCTGGAAAATAGGTAAATTTCAAAATATCACTGTCCTGGTCACAAAAGCAAAGTTTGTGGGGAATAATAGCCATTTTCTATACTTTTGAGGCATAAGCAATTAGGAAATAACACTTACTACCCAGGAACCAAAAAAAAAAAAAAAAAATTGTTACACTGTGTTCTCAAGGCTTCACTTTTCCCATCACTAACTGTCAGTAAGATGCCCCAAAAATACTGTTGCTTTAACATCAGGGCCAAAGAAAGAGAAATACGTTTAGAGGAAGTGAAATGGGTGGTTATATTAAAAATGTGTTTTGTGCAGCTACTGGCAACAGCAGAATCAGGTGGACCACACATTAGCTTCAAAACGATAAATGCTAAAAAATAATAATAATAATAAATAAACATTCATTTTTTTATTTATAAAACAGTGCAAACTGCAAAAAAGAAACTACCGTACCGTACATGCTCGATATATCCCCCAGTCTCGACTGTCCGGCCTTATTCATATTAGCCCCGGTAAAATATTGTACAAATAAACATTCTATTTCAATAATTTTTTCTCTACTTAAAACCTCACAGCCAAATGCAATGACGTCCATTTTAACCCTTTAGGGTCCAAGCTATTGTCGCCTTTTTTTTAATATAATTTATTTATTTTTTTTTTTTTACTGTCGTTAGATTTGTGCCTCTTTAACTGAGGTTGCAGGTATATGTCATACATTAATTAATGTGCACACACTAGGCTTCCATTAAAAAAAAATGAAATAGTCTGAGACTCACCCTGTTTAGTACAGAACAAAAACTACAGAAAAAGATTTAAAAATTTAAAAAAATATATATTTTTTGTTTATAACATTTCTTTTAGCATGATCAGCTCAGATCTGACAGTGTACAATGAAACTGCAACATATAGGGAACATGGAAAACAACGAACAAATTGGCTAATAAACAAAATAATTGTGCCTATATATACAAAAGGGGTCAATTGCAGCGTACCGATGATTTAATCCACATCAAGTAAATCCCGATTGCTGCATACCAAACAAATGATCCCGGTAATTGAGCGGAACTTTTCCCAACGTATTTTTTTGCATTCCCCAGGCACTTTTATTTACAGATATGTATATTACAGGGCATCCAATTTTAATGGCAATTAAATTAACTTGTTTTGTCAACACGGAAATATACTAGGGAACACACTTACTATGATGTCAATATCATGTATATTAAATGATTTATTTCTGCTTCAAAATAGAACATTTGTCTGCCAAAAAAATATTTCTTTATATAAATAATAATAAAACATTCTGGTACATGTGGGATTTTAACCCATAACCTTCAGTTTGCAAGCATGTTGTGTTACTGTCATCAGTGCTACACGATTAGTTGATAAGCATTACCGGTATTTTGAAAGATGAAGTCAGCCAGCTGAGAATTCTCGGGACTTTGTTCAGATTTTTTAGATTTTTCAAGCCATCATTCATCACACCGTGTAACAAATTTTTTTTTTTTTTTGTTCCTGGGTAGTAAGTATTATTTCCTAATAATTATTTCCTAATTGCTTATGCCTCAAAAGTATAGAAAATGGCTATTATTCCCCACAAACTTTGCTTTTGTGACCAGGACAGTGATATTTTGAAATCTACCTATTTCCAATGAGAAAACGGGCGAATTTTGTCTTTTCGTTCACATAAAGTCAGAAAAAACCACATATGAATCCAAATTAACATGTATTTATACTAAAGTAATACAAAAATGACTACAAAAGATTTAGAAGTGAGTAGTTTTTCGAGATTTACGATTATACTGTAAATCACTTTCACGAATCAGCCCCCAAATGTAGTCTCCCATCATGTTCTCGTTATACTGTCCTTGGTAGCGGCGTTCAAAGTCCAGTATATCCTGGTGGAAGCGCTCGCCTTGCTCCTCCGAGTACGCTCCCATGTTCTCCTTGAATTTATCAAGATGAGCATCAAGGATATGGACTTTGAGGGACATCCTACAGCCCATTGTGCCGTAGTTCTTCACCAGAGTCTCAACCAGCTCCACATAGTTTTCGGCCTTGTGATTGTCCAGGAAGCCCCGAACCACTGCGACAAAGCTGTTCCAAGCCGCTTTCTCCTTACTAGTGAGCTTCTTGGGGAATTCATTGCACTCCAGGATCTTTATCTGTGGTCTGACGAAGACACCGGCTTTGACCTTTGCCTCAGACAGCTTAGGGAAGAAGTCTTGAAGGTACTTGAAGGCTGCCGACTCCTTATCTAGAGCTCTGACAAATTGTTTCATAAGGCCCAATTTGATGTGCAGTGGTGGCATCAGCACCTTCCGGGGGTCCACCAGTGGCTCCCACTTGACGTTGTTCCTCCCCACTGAGAACTCGGTCCGCAGGGGCCAGTCCCGCCTGTGGTAGTGCGCCTTGGTGTCCCTGCTGTCCCAAAGGCAAAGATAGCAGGGAAACTTGGTAAAACCGCCTTGGAGACCCATCAGGAATGCCACCATTTTGAAGTCTCCTATGACCTTGATGCCATCTCAGAAAAATGCAGATATGTATCCACTTAGGCAGCTGGAACTAAACTGAACTGGTGGGCTTAAGGCCCCTGTATTTATACTACTATTTATATTACTGGAAAGTTCTAGAAAGTTCTAGAAGTTACTCCAAGTTTACTCAGCACTGAATCTATCTGGAATGTTCTGGAAAATAGGTAAATTTCAAAATATCACTGTCCTGGTCACAAAAGCAAAGTTTGTGGGGAATAATAGCCATTTTCTATACTTTTGAGGCATAAGCAATTAGGAAATAACACTTACTACCCAGGAACAAAAATTGTGTTACATAGTGTCATCATCATCATCCTCATTCTGAGATTCTGATCTTGAGCTCTGGAAATTTTTGCTAGTTTTAGCCTTCAGTATGGCTTTCAAGACACCAAGTGTACCATCATTATTAGCCAAGATGATGGTACTCCTCAGCCGAACCTCGGAGTAACCCTGGACTTGTATCTAACCCTGATGTAACTATCAACACTGTTATCTGCTCTTGAACTGCCCTGATATCAAATCGTACTGTGTTTTGTATTTGCTCTTATAAGGACTGAAGTCACTGTATTTTGTATCTTGCTCTTAATTGTACTGTAATTCTTGATATGTATTTTTTGTATACAACTGTAACTCACCCTGGGTAAGGAGGTCTCCTAAGAAATTAATAATAATAATAATAATAATAATAATAATAATAATAATAATAATAATAATAATAATAATTGCAATTTCCCTGATTTGAGAGAGTTTTCTAACTTTTTAATTAGTTGTTCTTCCCTTTAAAAAAGCGAGCGCCGACAACATTGAAAGCGCCATGTTGTTTGGAACCAGGTAGGTGAGTGTCAGGGAAGCACTGAAGAGCAGTATTAACAGGTGTGGACAGTTAAATTTTGGGCTACGCCATCATCAGCAATACATATAATGAATGCCCACAAAAGTGTTTGATTGCATTTGCATCCTAGCTGTACACTGCTCTTTTAACAGAAAAATATATTAACAATTTATGTTGTAAAAATGAGGGCTTCACTATATATGAAGCTTGAATTTAAAACAGCCGTGTTAGTGTAATGTAAATAAACGAAGAACAGCAACACTACCTCCACTCACTGAAGTAGAAAAGCAATATTATATTATGTAACAGACTGTGGCTCTCCCATCCTCCCAATCTCCCAATCCTGGAAAAAATCCACAACTGTTTATGCGCGTGACCTAGTGTAGGGTGCACGCCCTCCTTCAGGTCTGTTATTAATGGACAGATTAACTGCCATTCTGAAGACGTCACGGAACTGTTTATTTCAGGAAGCTGTTGCTAAAAAGTTCTTATCTGCAATGCTAGATAAACATACTGCAAAGTAAGTCGTTAATGACCGCGTCGCAGAAAGGAAAGTAAGTATTGATAAACTGAGAAGACAGTTGCACTAATTTCATGTTGTAAAGTAACTTGTATATTGTCACTGTTGCCGTATTGTGTAGGTGTGTAGTTTTGTGTTTCCGTAATTTTGGTTTTAACATTGTAACTATAAATTACTTGTTAATCGTTTGTTTATTTTGTTAACTTCTCTAAATACTATGTAAGTTTGTTTTTTTGTTTGTTTTTAATGTAATAGATCTATCTGTAGAGACCTGTTTTTCTTATGTATTCTCAGACTAGTCGCAGTCATAATGATTATGCAATTTCTGCGTCTTCTAGTCAGTAACTAAAGACGCCGGTGCTGATTGTTTTTCACAATTTCATGTCAGGTTGATTGGCTCATTAAAATTGAACAGTAATGTTGTAAACCTTACTGTTCAAGATAAGGGCGTCTGCTAAGAAATAAATAATAAAATAATAATAAACCACTGATGATGTTAGTACAGTCCCGGTGCTACGCAGATTTCATGTATCCCCATATAATTCTGCATCGTCACATAATTCCATGCTGTGCAGATGCAGTTTTTCAAAGCTGGACGTGGATGCACGATATTCCTGTGCTCGAGTCCCGCTGTGCTCTCAAGCACTGCCATTGAGTTCTGCTGCAGTTTACAACAAACATTGAAAACACGACCAAACTAATTCTTTAGCAAAATAAAACAGCACATTTTACAGCACGATCAGCCTCCTACGTTGCTCAATACACGAAACCTTTGATTAAAAATAACCTTATAAAACGGTGATTTTCTTTTAAAACACATTTTTATTTTTATTGTATTTTATGTAAATACTGTTCAGAAACATCAAGCCTTCACTTATAGCGATCTTGATCTCCGCAAGCGTCAAATCTAAGGGAATACAGAATTCTATGGGGTATTGGTAGTATAGGGAAGTCTAGTGCTGTGCAGTGAATGTCAGCGTTGTGACGGAAGGCGTGGCAATGCTGGTATGTGATAATATTTAGGTTAGGTAGGTACTGTTTTGTATGTTTGAGAAATACTGTAAATCTATAACAAAGGCGTTGAAGAAAACAGAAACACCTGCTATTGCTACAATATTGTGTGGTCACCAATGGTTTCCTGCCAGGTCGATACTGAAATGACAAGTCTGCAAAGTATTTTAATTATTCTGGGGGGATATATAGCTGAGCAGCCTCCTATTTATCTGTGGAAATCTGTAGTAAACTCTAAAGAAGGCCTGCCTTAACATTTTCAAATACAGCAGATATATACTGTATAGATGTAGTTTATTTTACATACAGGAGTTTAAATACAAGGATATAATTTACAGCATTCAGTGTGAAGTATACTATTACATGACAGTGAATGTGCCTATTGAATGTGTTTTTTGTTTCACTTTACTGTTTTCAAGAAATTAAGCAGGGAATTATTTCCACAGGGAAACCCCGTCTTCATTGTGACCAAATTATAATTTTCCCTGCAGAAAGTCCCCCAACATGTATTTTGTGAACAGCATTACTGGTAGACAATAATATGGGATAAAGCCTCATGTTTATTATTTTATTGTTGTGATCTAGGTTTTATTAGTGGCACCTAATTGACTATAGGAGCCTGTAATTTGGGAACTGCTTCTCAGAATTTTAAACAAAATCTCCTCAGTATAAAGATATAATTTTGTGAAACAAATTCACATTTTGTATAATGTTTTGTGCTGCTGTTGTACACTAAATATGACTTTAAGCTTGCACGTTTGTTTTTCTATGCTTTACCGTAGTGAGCATATTCGGCATATTTAATGTTACAAGACTGTCACTGTCTGGTCAGTTGTTAATATAGTCATTTACAACGGTCAGACATCGCATCCCGTAATCTTGAAATCCTCACTACAACATTAGGTTAACAAATGATATTAACATTTCAGAGCAAATTGAGCAGTACAGCGTGAAGGGATTCTAACTGTTGTTACTGATTCTCTTGTTGCTTAAGAAGACTGGGAAATGTAACATCCTGTAATGCACTGTATAATTTGAATCTGCATGGCTGGTTAGTTTTCCCAAAGACATCTTTGTGCGCTGCCTGGTAACATTTGTTCGATGTTTAAAGTACATCAAATAAAATATGCAGTGCTTTTTTAAAATTTTTATAAATCTGTACTTTATAGACTGTAATGTACTATAGTGCATGTTATTACCACACATCTCATGCTGTTGGTCGTACATTATTTGTATTTGACAACAAACATACAATCCTACATCTGATAAAAAGTAAATATAATTTGCATGGAAAGAGGAACCAAGCACAAAGAGAATTGAAATAGATAATACAGGTTCCCCTACCATTTATTGTAGGACGACATCATCTTTAGGTATCCTAATCCCCTTTCACACTGGCACTCCTACCCGGGTCCTCAGGATGTGGGTCGACACTCTTTGACCCGGGTTGAGCGAGACAAAATACATGATGGCCGTTCATAAGCCGACGAAATAACAAACAGCCACGCCTGCGTGAAGGTTTCACTTCCGCAAGGAACGTTTCTGTTTATTCTGTTTAGCCATATTTTTGTTGCTTGAGAAACACCAGGAGCCAGATTGCAGCAGGGATGAAGAAACATTTGCTCTAATCAACATTTGGGCTGACGGTTCAATCCAGAAAAGTTTGGATGGAAGCGTCCATAACAAGCTGCTTGCAGGGCATTGATACGTGCGTTGTGTACTTGCTTCTGTCACCCACGTTGGCCCTGCTTTATGAAAAGCAGTGTGAAATCACACAGCCGACCCTCATGACACCGGGTCCTGACCCGGGTAGGTTACTATCCGGGTAAAACATGCCAGTTTGAAATGTGCTTTAGTCACACTTTTTTGCTGTTGAGAGGTGCTCAATCAATAGGGATTAAACTTTGCCAGGGTATTTGTTTTAAAAAAAAAAGTGAATTGTACAGTATGTAGGTCAGGGTAAGCCACTCTTTCATAGTAGTGACACCCTTCTGGCTATTGAATCTTGGGAAACAACTGTCCAATTTTGAAACTGAGCATGACCATTTTTTTTTTATTTTTTTTTTAGATTCCCCTCCACATTTTGTGGATGTACATGGTGACATGTGGGGTTCATATCTCCTGCATCTAGAGAACCACTTAGCATAAATAGTTGAGAGTATACAAATCTGGAGACAGGAGACCTCTTTACAGTCTTTTCCATTCAGATGTACATTACAATATTTCTTGCTGTGACTCAAGGCATACATTTTTATATATCCAGAGAACCACTTAACCAAGGGTTATGAAATTAGATGAGCCACTGGGAACCCCATGTCAAGTTGCTTTTGTTTAATAGCAAGTATTCAGGTGTCCTGTCATAAAAAAGCACTTGCTTTTGTAAAATGTATAAGCCTAAGGGAGACTACATTTGCATCTGTGTTTGCATTCACAGCCTTGTCACACAGGACATTGTGCAAGGTCAAGGAAAACTTTGGTGTCAATTATTTTATATAGCGGCTGCCATTGCAGTGTCAAAGCATCATATCTCGGACCATTTGAGATAGTGACTTCACATTTATAGGGTTATATAAATCCTCTATGCTACTGTACATTAATATGGCTGCCATATTAAAGTCAAGTTTCCAATGTGTGAAGAACAGTATTCTATGTTTGGTACACAACTGTATTCGTTTTGTTTTCTTAGAAACCTTGGGGTGTCACGCAATACACAGATTGTCCCCATTTCACTAATATCAACAACTCAGAATTTAGATTGATGATCTAAAATTGTCTGTATCTGTATGTTATCTAACATACAGATTGTCATGCCATTCTGTTATACAGTCGAGTTCTTGTATTAAAACATTAAATACTTGTGTTTTCTTTGAAGGTACTGCAGCAGAAGAGGAACAACCAGCAAGAAAAAGAAGCTCAACTTCTCCACAATGTTAGCTTGCTGTTTATTTGTACTCCTTGTTTTTTCTGGATTCTCTACATGTCATGGGCATGGCATTGAGAACGACACTGTGTCGGGGAACAGCACTGTCACCCCGTTACTAATTGTCTCTTTTGACGGCTTCAAGGCAGACTACTTAAAGAAGTACAGCTTTCCAAATCTTGAGAAGTTCTTTTCTGATGGCGTCCTTGTGGACCATGTCTCTAACGTCTTTATTACCAAAACTTTCCCCAACCATTACAGCATAGTTACTGGCCGTTATGCTGAAAGCCATGGCATTCTCTCGAGTAGTATGTATGATCCGGACACAAAAAATACATTTTCTTTAAGCCATGATTCTGACTCGTTTTGGTGGGAGCAGGCCACACCACTCTGGGTATCCATTCAGCAGAAAGGTTACAAGAGTGCTGCAGCCATGTGGCCTGGGACCGATATTAAGATTCACAATCTGACAGCTTCATATTATTTAAAGTATCAGCATGATGTGCCATTTCAAGAGAGAGTTGACAACCTTACAAAATGGCTTAGCCAAGATTTAGTGAAGTTTGCAACATTATACTGGGAGGAGCCAGACTACTCTGGCCACTTATATGGACCAGATAATATAACGGAAATGACAAAGGCTCTGAAACAAGTGGATGATCACATTGGCTACCTGATTGACAATCTCAAACAGACGGGGCTGTGGAGCAACATTAATATCATCATTACGAGTGATCATGGAATGGTCCAGTGTGCCCCTGACAGGCTTATACAGCTTGATGACTGCATTGGTCCAAAAAATTACACCTTGGTGGATTTCACTCCTGTTTCTGCAATTTTACCACTGACCAGTAAGAATGTTTCTCTTGGTTGAGTATCCAGTTCAGATATCCTGAGCAGTTAAAGAGGCTAGACATTCATGATAATAATAAAGAAACATATTTATTTTGATTTTCTCAGTACTTTCTGCTAGACATTAAAAATACAGTTTACAAAACTCAGAAGATCTACATTACATTTCTCTAATCTATTGCATTTGTACTAAAAAAGAATCGATTTATACGAACACTTTTTTTTGTAATATGAATATTAGTCCTGTAAGTATGCAGTATGTGGTTTACTTTTAAAGAAAGTTTATCTCCTGATCCAAAGAAATGCTGTACTTATCTGGAATTTAAAACAATGTACATATTGGATTAGTCAGGAACCTTCATGAAAACATTACAAACCTTTATTTAAAATGTTTTTTTTTTTTTACAGATGTAACTTACGTCTATGATTTGCTGAAGAAGTGTAACCCTCATATGAAAGCGTACATGAAGGAGGACATTCCAGATAGGTTGCATTACAAGAACAATAGGAGGATCCAGCCCATCATCCTTGTTGCTGACGAAGGGTGGACTATTGTTCAGAATGGATCACTTCCTCGGTGTAAGTATTCTTGTCCTTACAGGTACCGTTTACCTCCTTGTTTTTTTTTTGTTTATTGTCACAAAACAAATCCTGCTGTAAGAGGATGAACTGACCATAAAAAACAGGTGGCTTTACCAACTGTGCGGTATTTGCTATTTAAATATTCATATAAATTATTATCTAAAACAAAAGCTAAATAATAAAATCGCAGTTTTAATTTTCTCTCTCCAGTGGGCGATCATGGCTATGACAACACTTTACCCAGCATGCACCCCTTTCTGGCAGCCCATGGCCCTGCCTTTCGCAAGGGCTACAGACTGAACAGCATCAACACCGTGGACATCTACTCGCTAATGTGCCATCTCCTGAGACTAGAAGAACAACCCAACAATGGCACGTTCACCAACACAAAGTGTATGCTTGCCAGCCAATGGTGTGTTAACCTTCCAGAAGTCATAGGGATAGTCATTGGTGTTTTCATCGTGCTGACCGCTCTAACGTGCCTGATTGTCATGAAGAACAAAGTGTCGCCCTCGTCTCGCGCCTTTGCACGCCTTGAGCTGCAGGACGATGATGACGATGATCCATTAATTGGGTAGAATGCATTCAGTTTTACCTGATTCCATTGAATTGATATTTAAACGTGCAGATCAGCATCGGAATCGGAAAAGCCAGGCACCTACCTGTATTTGTGTGCTGTAACTTGGAATTCTGATGGCCCAAAATGCAGGGTATTTCAAACATCCTGGCCCACTGCACGATATAGTGTGCTATTGACGAACATAATTTTCTCACCTGCAACAAGACTTTTGAAACACCTGGTGTATATTGGGTTGTGTGAGGGTGGTAATTTAATTTCTATTTATAAATAAAACTAATACTCTGTAGGACACCATGTGGACAGATTTAACAATTTGGAGAGGTCTTTTAATCCATGAATATAGTAAAAAAAAAATAATAAAAAAAAAAAAATGCCAGTTACTTGGAACTGTATATCTTCCTGTGACAGATTAACCATATTCTCCCAGCAGTGATTATTTTAACACATAATGATTTAATTCCAATCAATCAAAGATAATTAAATCCAATTTGTGAATTTTTAAACTGCCTCTGTCAATTGATGTAATCTAGGGAATCAGATCTTCAAAATGAAAATGTCTTTATTTCTGAGGTGTTTTAGAGCTTTCAGTGCTGTAGTTGAAAATGTATTTGTTCCCACCAGTAACCAAACGTAATTTTAAATGTTTAACTTAAGTCTTAGGTACTTTCTTTGTGTTCTTAATTTGACCAATTATGTCACAAGCCAATGTATTTAAATATCCTACAAGGTTGTGCCATAAGTTTAACCTCTAACTGTACGCAAGTTTCAAACTAAAATGTTCCTAGTAAAATTGCCTGCATTTCAGGCTTAGTTTGAAATCTGCTACACCTTTGTTTGGATACATTTGTTGGTACAGTAATTTTGCCTTCTTCATGACCAGCACACTGTTTATACCAGTGCCTAAGTCTGGCCAGTTTGAAAGTTCTACTGTAGTGTAAAGTTAAACGTGGTTGTTTGTGGGACACTGAGGCTTTAATACAGCATTCATTAGACCTTGTAAAACAATGTTAATAATTATTGGCAGATATTTACCCCACTGTCTGCCGCCAGTTCACAACTGATTTCATTGCATCTGGAGTTTCTTGTTGCATGACTCTTGTTTGAAAACTTGGCAGAAGTAACATAGGCTTTACAGTCCGAAAGTGACTTTTTAGGGCTGTTCCACACCTTGGTGTTGTAGAATAAGAAATGTGAAATTGTGCAAACTTTATAAGCAATAATTATTTTGACAAATCTGTTTTAGAGAAGTATTTTGGATAGTTTTCCAAGATGCAATAGTTAGTGATAATAATAGGCCAGTTTCTCAAAAAAAAAAAAAAAAAAAAAATGTGTGGTGTGTGTTACGGAAAATTTAATGATTTAAAATAACTTATTTAAAAAAGAAAAAAAGAAAGTATAATAGAACTTAGAAATTAACTGTTACTGCACTGGAATTCTGTGCAATGGTTGCTGCAGGGAAAACCTACTTTATACATTTGTTTATTTTTGTATTTATTTTTGTAATTACAGCATACATTCAGGCAATGTACCATACTTCTGCTGGATACTGGTTGCTTGTATTTAGTTAGTATATATTAAATAATCTGTGCTTCAGCTTCGTTGCAGTACACATGATAATTAGGATGGTCAACCTGAGGGAAATGTATCCTACTGCAGAAACAGCCTTATCCCACAAAAAAAAAAAAAAAAAAAAAAAATGCTGTTTTCATTGCTACCATCCAGATAAATATTTTCATTTCCAAGGTACAGAACATCATTTGTCATTTTTTGTACTTGAACTCCACAGCTTTATGTGCAATTTGGATACCAAAAGCCTTCTGCCATGTGGTTTATCATTTGCCAAATGAGACTATATCAGAATATTAACTTGTATACCTTTGTTTGTGTACAGTTTATAGTAAAGACATTTTGAAAAAAAAAAAAAGATTTGGTATTTGACTCATTTCTTAAGATCATTTGATAGGCAAAGAGAAGGCGAGGTGATGCCTTTTATTGGACTAACTAAAAAATAATTAAATCATAAGCTTCAAGACCTCACCTCAAGAAGTGACCTCAGGTCTTGAAAGCTTGTGATTTTAATTATTTTTGTATTTCGTAACCTGTTTTAAAAATACTAGGAGAAAAGCAATGACCATAGCACTGGCAAGGACAGCTCCCAGTAACCATGAACAGGTGTCCAGTATCCAATGGGCCTGATTCAGGGATGAGTAATCAATCAGCAGGTCTTAGACATTGCTGATCGATCCATTGTTGTCCACTGGATTGCCACCCAGGATAGAGATCCACAGACGTCACTGATTCATTGGTGTAATTCTTCCTGAATGCAGGACCATGATGAGCTATGAATATTTGATGCATGCATAGCAGGGTGTTGTCCTAGCCATGGTTACCCACTGAGCAAGGAGATATAAATAAGTTATGGCTAGTAAATAAGGATAACCACACCTAGAAAAATGCAGGTGACTCATCTCAAAGGACAAGAAGCGTATTTCCTGGTTTTAAAGTGTCTTTTTTTTTTCTACAAGAGAGCACACCCTTGAACACATGGTAGCATGGGGCAGTATCTCAGGTCAGATTTGGGGCCAATTCTTTTGTTTCATTCAAATCAATTCCCATTTCTAATTCCATTTCCCATTCCCGTTTAATGAATTTCAATTTCAAGTCCTTCAAAGGTATTATATTTTAGAATAGCTACATCTGTAATCCAGCAAACTTTTCTGGAGCCATGTGATGCAGGGTTACTACTACAAATTATGTAATAGGTTTCGTTTTTATAGATATCTTTATTTATTTTATTTCTATAGGCTCCAATGGGCTACATTTTCATCTTCAGATGTTATTTTAGTGAAGTGCAGCAAAAAAATAAGTGTATTCCTGCTTTTCTGTGGCAGAAACTTATAGGAAAACACACATTCAACATAAACTTACTTTATATGTTGCCCCTAAATTAATGTAATACCTGCGTCAGCAACACAGACATAATGTACCCTATCGTATAATATAAAGACATATAGGCCTATAATGTAATTTCTTTGAAAATATACATCTTTTTATTAAAACGTATCACATTTTCATCTCCTTACAAAAAAAAAACATACAAACAAAAAAAAAAGATCTACTGGCATTTGTTATTCGTCTTTTTTTTTTTTAAGCTGATGCTTGATACTGTCTATTATTAGTCTAAAATGTAAGAGCAATCTACCCTATGGCCTTCAACAATAAAGTGCTTGCATACTTTTGTTTCTAAATACTGTACATAAATATCTAGGCAGGATGCATGAATTGATCAATTAGAAAATACAAGTTTCTTCCTTTCTGTTGTTTTCCTGCTCCTTGTCCTGTGTTGGCATTTTCATGGTTCCAGACCCTTTTTTTCAGTAAAAGATGTTCTGATTTGTGGAAATGGTAACTGCAATTCCCTCTCACAGTCTTAGCTCTCCTCCCATTTTGCAGCACCTTTACATCTCAAAGTCGTATGCAGACAGGCTAAAATAATTCAGTCTATTCAGTCTTGAACAAAGAAGACTATGTGGTGACCTGGCATTCAAAATTCTAAAAGGTATTGACAATGTTGACCAAGGGGACTTTTTCGACCTGAAAAAAGAAGCAAGGACCAGGGGTCACAAATGGAGATTAGATAAAGGGGCATTCAGAACAGAAAATAGGAGGCACTTTTTTACACAGAGAATTGTGAGGGTCTGGAACCAACTCCCCAGTAATGTTGTTGAAGCTGACACCCTGGGATCCTTCAAGAAGCTGCTTGATGAGATTCTGGGATCAATAAGCTTCTAACAAGCAAAAGAGCAAGATGGGCCGATGGCCTCCTCTCATTTGTAAACTTTCTTATGTTCTTGATTGTTTTATTTGATGCTGTGTAAGTGAAACGGGAAAACTGGGAAGACACACAATTTCCCCAGCTTCTCAGAACAATATTTCCACCTTAGTTTGAATCTACCCCGTGATCACTCACAATTTCATTATCGTTAATCAATCTACAGTATCTCTACATCCTATTACCAAACAGATACAATTGTCTAAAACTGAAATGTTTGTGGAGTTTTTCCACCACATATATTTACAATTTTCAGAATTTTCATTTAATAATATTAAGTAATATTATTATAAGTAATATTAAGCAATTAGGTAAATCTGAAATTGTGGCATAGCAGGGTTTTCATGAACACTCGTCAACAAACAAATGTTCCCTTCCTTTTTAGTTCAGATGCTGATGTTGTCTACTGAACACTAGCCCGAGCAATGAGCAGTGAGGATAACAATTGTTTTTATTCCAACTGAGCTCTCAGTTATTTTATTATTATTATTATTATTTATTACATTTATATAGCGCTTACAAACGTATCGCAAATCACTGTACATAGTACAAGGTTTAATTAGACCTTTTTAATGGTGTTCAGCTCTTGACAGTTGCAGAGTTCACGTTACTTATAAAATGTTATAGCTGACTTGAAATCTGCAACTGTTTAAAAGCTGAAAACAATTAAAAAGGTCAAATTAAGCAAATTATCAGTTAAATTAAAGGTTGTCCAGTTACTAGCTCGAAGTCATTCAGGTCCCGTTCACGTGACTTAAGATGACAGAGGGAGAGGGGTGATCGCCATGGTAACATTCACTCTTGCTTCGAGCAACGCTGACTGAAATGGGATTGTACCATACCTGTCAACATTGAGTTTTCAAAATAAGGGGAGCTTTTGTAAATTTAAATTTTAGTGGCCTGAATTGGTGCATACCTTCTAAGACAAAAACATACAACTATTCCACTTTACTATTGGGTAGAAATGATTAAAAATGAAAAAATATATAAAACAGAAAAACAACCACAAAAAAAGGTAACACCACTCAGAAGTAAACATTTTGCGTGTAGTTTAGTTCATATAGACATGTTACTGTGGAAACAAGGAGGTTTTTTTTGTTTGTTTGTTTGTTTGTTTGTTTTTTGTCACGGTCAGAAACAGTAAAATTTAAGTACAAAACTGCATCGCTGCTCAGTACGGAAGCGTCCTAGTGCCAATTTAAAAAAATATATAATGTCCTACTCAGGAGATATAAAGTCCTAATTAGGAGATATAAAGTCACTTTGCAAATCTGGTAACCCTAATTACAGGTACAGTGCGAGAAACTAAAGTTATGATATACATTTGGCCAGACACCAAAATCTAAGCGAACTGGACAAAAATCACAAAATAGTAAAATATAAATCAAATCTTTATTTTTCTTCATTTAAGCTTTGTTGTAACTATTAGTGTTAATCTGTATATTTAAGGTTCAAAATTAATCATTCAAAATGAAACATAACCTTAATTTACTTTTTTTTTTTATTTTGAAACCATTATTTATAATAAAATGGCCTTCCCTCTAGCAATACAGAACACTGCACTACACAAGTAATGTGAGGATACCCTTAAAGAATGTGGTTGTTTCTCTTCTGTCCACCAGAGAGCAGGGTGAGCACCTTGAGTGGGAGAGAACCTTCTGAGAGGACTGTAGAATCTTGAAGCGTCTGTTTTAGTGAAACCTACTCCAGACCAGACTTTGTGTCTGATTAAATATTTAAATGTTAGGGAGCACTTAAATTATCGTTCTGAGCAGTTTTATATATGATTTTTCTTTTCTGAATATTTTAATTGCCATGGAACCTTCGTCAGTAAAAGTTCCAAAAGTAAAAAGAAAATGTCCTTAATGAAAATGCAAGCAATAATCTTAAAAAAAAAAAAAAATTATCGAAATAAAGAGGAATAATAATAATAATAATAATAATAATAATAATAATAATAATAATAATAATCTTTGAGAACAGGGAGAAATGCTGCCAAACAAAAAAAATAAACATGTTTAAAAAAGAGTTTATAATTCCATAAATCAAAAGAAAAACATGCTATAGTAAACATGCATTCTTATTTTTAAACATGATATCTGGTACTATACAGGTTAAAGAAATATATATTTGCAAACCATGCTTTCAGATAGTGTTGCACTTGCATGATCATTTCACCCCTTGTTTTCTGTTATTTACCAACTAGCTGATTCCCCTCTTGACTTGCAGCCAGTAACATGCTCTGACCTAGAATCCACTGCTGAGGTGAAATTTTCAAGGAAGTGTGCTTGTAACAGATTCCCTGGAAGTAAAGCATGAAAATAAGAACTTTCTTTAAGTTTGTGTAAAAAGAATATACATGTTTTCCTGTGCTTTACCTGTGTTTCTTTAAAAACTGCACATTTGAGACTTGTGTGCTTGAACCCATTTGCTGTGTGGAGAAAACTATCACAATGTGACTGTCCCACAGTATCCCTTAGCAGAGAATCCTGGGTGTAACTAGGTCACTAATTCTACTTGTTCAGTAGAGTACTTCTCACTTAACAGGCCTTTTGATTTTAAACAAATCCAATTACACAAGCAGATCAACCAACAAAGTCTGCGATGTATCCAGAATTAGAACGGAAACTGGAGAAATCCTCTTTTGCCCAATTGGCTTCCATCTACACTGTGATTGCACCAGCCACTGCCTGCCCTCATGCGAGACTGAAGCCTCCCCATTAGTTTATGACGTTTTCATGTCACATTCCTGCGCTGTTCTGTTTTACTGTCAGGCTTCTGTAATTCAGGCTGTAGCTTGTCACAATACATAGCAGCTTGTCTGCTCTCTTCATCCGATATCAGGGGGCAGCCACTACCATGGCCTTTATGAAGTCCCACACAATTCACATAGGTACAGTGTATCACATGCATTTGCATACATTGCAGACTAGTTTTAAAAAATAAATATGTACATTGATTATGAGTTTAATAAACAATAATGGCTAGTTCTGAACACGATTACTTGGCGCCATGACCAGGTGCTGCGATGTTTGGCCTTAGCATTGGAAGACAAACGTAACATGACCAATAAGTTGCCACCAGTTCCATCAAAACATTACACACAAAAGTCAACATTCCTCCGCCCAGGAGAGCAACCACCAAGAAAAGGTGTTAAAACCAATCCTCGCCCAGGACAACTGGATGCTGCTAGAGACTGGAAAATGCTGGCAGATGTTGGTCAACGGCTTATTTTTCCACCGGAGGTTGCCACCACTAACCTTCGACCAGATATTGTCTTGTGGTCTGGATCAGCACGCCTTGTTCACCTGGTAGAGTTAACAGTGCCATGGGAGGATGCTGTAGATGAGGCGTATGAGAGGAAGAAACTGCAGTATGCTCAACTAGTCACTGAAGCGGAACAGCGAGGATGGAGAGTCCGGGTTTACCCAGTGGAGGTGGGTTGTCGAGGATTTGTGGCACACTCTACAACCCGGTTTCTCAGTGATATCTGAATCCGTGGCCAAGAGTTGCGTCGCACAGTGAAGAGACCCCACTGTGGTTGATCCCCGGAGCCAGCATCGCAGCCATTGTGTGTGCTGATGGGCTAGGGAGGCAAGTAAGCTGATCCCTGGAGCCATCATTACACTTCAGCCATCAACACCACGCAGAAGGATATCTACATCATCATATGGAAGGAAACGCAAATGGATGGAGACACAGATGGATCACATTAGTTTACTGTAAAGCTATGTCTTAGTTAGTGCTTATCTTGGCGAGAGCCGAGTTCAAATCAGTATGAAGTTTTAACATCTACTCTCATGTAATGGAAATCATTACTGATACTTGTTATAGGCTACAATGCCACCCCTTTCAAACGAACATATAATTCATACATATAGTCCACAAATAGTATAGTGACACATTTGATAATCCCATATAATATGCTTAAGCCAGCCTGGCACTCGCTATCATATCCCTTAAACACACTCAGGTCTTTACAGTGCCACTACCCATTGTTGTTAACACTTGCAGTGTCTGTCAGATACTGTCCACTCTTCATGTGACAAATCTGCATGCAGGGGTGCAAATCGTATGGAAATTTGGTGCTAAACTGTTTTGAAAGTTTAGCACCAAGAGCCTACTGGTGCTAATTATCAAGTCGTTCCCCTCGCTTTTCAATGAGTTTTTAGTAATAAACACAACGGTAATAGACACAATTGTGTGCTGCATATTTATAATATATAATATATAATCCCTTGAGACCAAAATTGCAATATTAAGAAACCTAATACGGCAGACCTGAGTAGCCCAAACGTTTGACATATTAACTAAACAAGAGCTCCTGAATTCAACTACACTCGATAGCTAGAAGGAAAGCTGTGCACATTCTTGATTAATTTTATTGATGGATTCGATTTACAATTAGCTGCAACAACTGATTTGGTTTTAACATAAATCTGTGACTATATGCATCTAATCGAAGCATGATTGTTTTTTTTAATCAACAAAATGTGTTTATAAACTTGCTAAGATTAAGTTGTGAAGTAAAATGAAGAGCCTTGAGAACATGAAACATTATTTTACAATATTTGAAAAACTTAAAATGCATTTATCGTTACCCGTTAAGTCAACTGCCCACATACCTTTTTGACTTTGATTTAATTAATAATTGAGTAAAAGTTCTCCGCAAAGACATGCTATCGACCAGTTCTGCAGTTAAAACTTCCCACATGACACAAGCCTTCTCTCCTGTGTATGTGGGTGGGTCATGTAAAGTCCAGACCCAATGAGAAACTATTGTCATCTATGGTTGCTAAGGAATACAACAAAATTAAACATGTCTACTGGCTCCAGAATTTAATGTTGCTGGTGCTATATGATGTACCCTGGCGCTATAGCTCCAAATTTGCACCCCTGGGACTGCACCAACACACTTTGGGAACATTCTTAAAAATAATGGTCAACAAACATCATAGGCACTGATTTGCGGGACATCTAATATGTAATTTTACAATAGATAGTTTTGTTAATTCACACCAATTGTCACTTTTGCCCATTGTCTTCATTTTGCTTTAAAATTAGTTGTATGGTTGTATTTAATGTTATAAAATGGGTATTTTAGGGTCTCCCGAGTGGCGCATCCAGTAAAGGCGATCCGTGTGGAGTGCAAGATGTGCCCTATATTCTGGACGTCGCGAGTTCGAGTCCAGGCTATTCCTTTGCCGACCGAGGATGGGAGCTTCCAGGGGGCGGCGCACAATTGGCTGAGCGCCGCCCGGGGGGAGGGACGATGGGTTAGGTCGGCCAGGGTGTCCTCGGCTCACCGCGCACCAGCAACCCCTGTAGTCTGGCCGGGCACCTGCAGGCTTGCTTGTATGCTGCCCTAGAGCTGTGTTGTCCTCCGACGCTGTAGCTCTTGAGTGGCTGCATGGTGAGTCCGCAGTGTGAAAAAAAGCTGTCGGCTGACGGCACATGCTTCGTCTTCGCCCTCCCGACTCAGCGCAGGGGTGGTAGCGGTGAGCTGAGCCTAAAAATAATTGGCCATTCCAAATTGGGAGAAAATAAAAAAAAATTGGCAACGATTACATTTTTTTTAAAAAAAGGGTATTTTAAATACTCTATCCTAATTGGTCAAAACAGGTCACATGGGGGAGTAGCTATTACAGCATATCACCATGGTTCGGCACTTGTTTTCTAAAAAGGGCATATCACCTGTAGATATCCATACACCACAAGAATTATAAAAATAAAAAACTGTAGCCACATACATGCCAACATTCCCGATTTCCTAGCAAATGTCCTGCATCCCGATGCATAGGAAGAAAGTCCCGATATTTACCCATAGAAAAAAAATAATTTATTCTGCACAGCAGAGTTAGTGAAAACCACAGGCTGTGCTCTTCGTGCGGCTGACACATCTGCTGATCACTAACTAGCCGGTATACAAAGGTAAGAACGCTTCATTGTGTCTGTGTTACTGTCATGCTGGTCGTGCGGTGTTGAGTTGATGGGATACGTCTATTGTTATATGATAGAGTGTTTTTTGCGTATGACCCCTCCCATGTGTATGATGCGTGTAACATTGCGTATGACCCCTCCCATGTGTATGATGTGTGTAACATTGCGTATGACCCCTCCCGTGTGTATGATGCGTATAACACACATAACTAACCAGATTATGTAAATGTTGACGTCTTGGTTCAATTGCAGCAGGTGTTCAGGGACGTCAGAGATGGAAGAATCGACATCAGTCCGAAACGCAACTTGCCACGTGAGCGGGACCCGGTTGCAACATTGTTGTCACAAATCAGGGGACGAGATGTTGCAACCATCAAGGGATCAAAAGCGGGAAACCGTGCATGCTTGGGATTGGTGGCTGGTGCACCGGGGGCATATGGCCTGGACGCGGGGATCAGTAACGGGCTGCTGAGAGGAACAGGCTGCTGCTGGAGTAAGAAGAACAGAGAGGAGCAGAAAAAACAGCCAAGGCGTGCCAAAGAAAAGCAGGACTAAAACGACCAGAGGCTGCACTTAGTTGGCTGTAGCACACAGCCAAAACAGTGTGCTTTGGACGTTCTTTTATTTAATTTTATTATTTGTCACAGTCTGAGTAGCATTACGCTGCTCAGCTGTAGTTGTACCACTGGCTGGTAAAGCAGCACGCTTTACCAGTCCAGTGTAGAGTCCCTGCTTAATAAGCCATGAATTCAAGAACCTTTAAAACCTGTGTGAGCCTGCTTCATTTCCATGCAACGCTACAATATTATACACCCTGTTGTGCCTTACTGCTTACATAAACCAGTGCAAAGTATTTGTTATATACAGTATGAAGACACTCAATCTCCATGAGCTAGTAATAAAGCCATACTTTTTTTGTACAGGTGTAGCATGCATTGAGGCAGCTCCAGTCTTACCAGTTCCTGATGTAGCAGTACCAGTCTTACCAGTCCCAGCAGTGTCAGTACCAGTCTTACCAGTCCCAGCAGTAGCAGCACAAGTCTTACCAATCCCAGCAGTGGCAGCACCAGTTTTACCAGTTCCATCTGTAGCATCAGTGTCACTAGTCTCTGCATTAACTTCAGTATCAGTGAACCAAACTCATGTCTCTCAATGAAGGTATAAACTCATCTACTTATTCATATTTATAAATTCTATTCTTCTTGTCCTTTTGAATGTCACATTTTTCTGACAGTGTGAATTGGGGTAATTTTAGGTTGGTGTGGTTTTGCTGGGGGGGCGGGAGGATGATTTCACCTTTGTAACATTTACAGGATATGCCGGGGGTTTTTTGTGCTTTTTTTAGACAAAAAATTATTTATGCCTCAGTAAAAATCTATGCCTAGCTACGTCCCTGTTGTATCTGTGGTACTATGGCCTTCCGTAATAAGCAGGCGTTCCTGGATTTTTCCCCCAATATCCCGGTTTATAGTGAAATCGAGTCAAGGAGGGGCACACGTTAATGCAGTTTTGTGTATGAACAGGAGGGCTTTAGGACGCATCGCCTAGATTCAGGTCCTGTTAGTGGGGCACCGAGCTTGCCATGGAGTGTGAAAGAAGCCGCCTAGTCTAGAAAATCTGCGCTGTCTCCAGGCAACCGAGACCTGAATCAGAAATGACCCCATGTGCTTATCTCTGGCGATAGTGAGAGTTCAAAAGCTAAGCGAAAGTGGAGTGCTGCGCAACCGAGATGGTACCTGCAATTATTGCTTTTAAAACAAAACAAAACGAGAAGACGAATCACATCACACCTGCATCACTTCCACTGAGAAAAAGGTGAGTGAGTCCGTGTTGTTTCCATGATTTCAGAATAGGCACCGATGGAAGAAATAAGAAACATAAACAACACGGGCTATGATTCGGAATATAAGGTTTTGAGATTTTTTTAATAATTAAAAAAAAATACAGTACAATGTTTAAAATATCAGTTAGTTACTTACATTACGCTTCTGATATTTCCTTGTATTAATTAACATTGAAAAACGTGAAGCTGTTTAGCCTAGTTATCTTAAAAGTACTGAAGAGACTGTATTTTGCATAAAGCCTCGCCTTCCATTTCACATGGTCAGAATTGAATAATGGTCTCATTTGTATTCTGGTTTCTATTCAGTTTATTGGTGAGTGAAAGAAAATGCAACATTCTGCTCTTCATTCACTTAAAAAAAGAAATATTTATTGTATTTCTTACATGTTAATTGTTCGGGTGTTGTTTTTTTGATGTTCTATAACGAAACACAGACGTTTTATTTTTATAACCTATGTTGCAGATAAAACCATAACTAGATTCTTCATATTTGGAACAACCTAATTCTACAAAATCACAGCTTCAGGGGGGACAGAATCTGCACATCCTATTAGTCATTATTCAAACAATCCTCATTTCAGTAGTTCGAGTTTCAGAAGTGGTTGAGAAATCATGTTAGCAAGTATGGCAAATACTGAGCTATATACTTTATACGGTATTATCGTCTTACTTTGTAATACTAGCCCGTATTGTCAATGTATTTCCTCGATTGTTCAGTAGCATACACATCTCTAGGGAGAGATGTGCTAAGAAGCGGATTACATCTTCAAGTCCTTGAACAAAACAGCACTACCAACGTTTTGTCTTCATTATACATTATTCGTCTATCGAGTGAGACATTATGGATTGAAATTGACAATTCTCAGTCACCTCAAACACATTTTCACCTCTCTGTTATCAATATAAAAATTAGAAAACAATATTGAAAGAATGTTAAGATACAGAAATACAAATACGACTGCAGGAAACATTAATATTTCCAGGAAACATTAAAATAACTTGTCATTTTAAAAAAAAAGAAGAAATGAGCAATATAAAGAAAACATGCATTTTCTAAGTTTACATGACCATCCATTGTACTGTAGCTGAAGACAGAATTGTATAGCTGTGCACACCCACATTATTTAAACAGAAAACATGCTAAAGGATAAATACATGCATTTATATTCAAACATACAGTAAAAAAAGGAGATTGTAAAATGAATTGCCAGTAATGCAATTTACATAAAATTGTAAAAATGTATACATAAAGCCTAAAATTAAAATTACACATTTATGGCTTCCCCATAATAATAATACACACAAATGTATTCTTCTTCTTCTTCTTCTTCTTCTTCTTCTTCTTCTTCTTCTTCTTCTTCTTCTTCTTCTTCTTCTTCTTCTTCTTCTTCTTCTTCTTATTATTATTATTATTTTTCTTTCTGCCAAAAAAACATTACAAGTTGCATAAAATGAAAACCTTTGCACAAAAAGTCTTGACATTTCACAGTTATAGATGCCAGTGGACACTAATGTCCACCGGTGAATGAATGCTATTGGTCACATGGTTTGGCAGCCATTTGGGATTTTACGACAAATTTTGGACAATTTACAAACATCTTGTCAGAAGCCATTTATCGCAGAGTTCTGAAACTTGGTATACATAGTTAGGGATTGTCCAAGATGCACGGTGCTCAAAATGAAGCTAATTGGTTCAGTGGTACAGTGGCCATGTTGAATAACCCAATTAACACACAAATGTCTTCTTTTGCAAAACCACTAATCTGATCGAAGCAAAACTTGGCATACATGATCCAAGTATGGTTTTCTTTAAAGTTTGCCCAAATGAAGTTGCTACAATAAAAAACAATTTCTGCATTACTCTAGTTTCATATATTGCGCATAAAATGAACATTGTTGAACAAAAACTCATAGAGTAGTGAATGGCAACCAATGAATGGCAACCAATCAAAATGTTTAAATTTCATAATAACTCCTTGGAAGCCGTAAAGTTGCTTGCAACTTCTAGTTATTGTTGTTGTTAATCTACAATCGACACTGTTTTTGTAGTTTTAAACAACCACATATTATATAGTAATTCTAAACATCTGCAATACAGCTGTTTCTCTTTGAAACCAAGTTAATTTTAAACTAAAAATGCCCATGCAACAAAAACATGGAGGCTTGTGAGAGACATGCAGCAATCAATCAGCACACAGATGAAGACGAATTCTCTGTTTCAATTTTCCTGAGTTGTGGTTTGCTGAGTAGCTGAGTTGTGGTTTGCTTGTGGGGTGACTTAGGAGCTGAATTGGGTGAGTACTGTACTTGAATAGCAAGTGTCTAACCTTACAGATATCAAAAGATCTGTGCTACTCCCAATCCCAGCCAGATCTATGCTGCCAATCCCAGCCAGATCTGTGCTGCCAATCCCAGCCAGCTCGACCATGATTAAGAAACATGATGCATCTTCCCTCTTGGCATTAGACTGTAGATTATTAGTATTTTTTTTAGGTATTACTAGTAACTTCTATGACTATGGGGTTTGTATTGTACTCCTGTTGCCACATTTCCATGAGAGGATTTTGTAAAACAGCTTTCAGCTCCAGTTTGCTCTCTTTAAATAGATGTTGAATAATGCAGGCTTAGTTTTGCTGATCTTTAATCCCCTCACTTGACAAACACACACATAGGCCAACACACAGTTCACATGCATGTTACTGCATTCATGAAACAGTTATAGGGTTTGAAACATGTACTAGGAATGTACACAAGCAAGCCAGGCTGAAGTCTTAAGCCCCTTTCACACTGGCATGCTGTACCCGAGTCGGAACCTATCCGGGTCAGGATCCGGTGTCATGAGGGTCGGCTACACGATTTCACACTGCTTTTGATAAAGCAGGGTTGACCTGGGTGACAGACGCAAGTAAACAATATGCATATCAATGCCCTGGAAGCAGTTTGTTACAGACGCTTCCATCCAAGCTTCTCTGGATTCAGTCGTCAGCCCAAATGTTGATAAGAGCAAATGTTTCTTCATCCCTGCTGCAATCTGGCTCATGGTGTGTCTCAAGCAACAAAAACATGGCTTGACAGAATAAACAAAAATGTTCCTTGTGGAAGTGAAACCTTCACGCAGGCGTGGCTGTTTGTTATTTCGTCATCATGCATTTTGTGTCTCGCTCAACCTGGGTCAAAGCGTGTCGACCCACATCCTGAGGTGGGTTGCTGGGACCCGGGTTAACCCGGGTACGACCCAGGTATGTGGTTTCACATTGTGACCCGGGTAGCCCAGGTAGAAGTGCCAGTGTGAAAGGGGCTTTAGAAAAGTCCCATTAGTGTATATGGGTAAAAAAATAAAAACAAATAAAGTCAACCTCCTTGTGTAGTAGGGTGTCAGATATTGGATTACTATGCCCTAAAATGTAAAACTAACACAGCTTGGCTATGCCGCTATCCAAGTACATTGATTTCCTGTTGAAATAAACTATTCAGTAGTTTTCTGTATGACCAGTATGCCTGCTGTTGTGATAAAGAACTTCAATATATTGGCTTCATACACAGCCCTATTGTGTGTTTATCAAAGACAAGTTTGATCGTGGGTATTGCACAAGAGAAATTAACCCTTTTGTGTCCGTTTTTAGATACATAATAAATTGATAATGATTTTAAAACAGAGTACCTATGTTGTATGGCATTATTCATGCGGGTTAGAGCTGTATGTGTGCTGTGTGAAGCATGCAGTTGGTTAAATATATAAATATGAAAATCACCAGCACAGCCATCATGTTTGACTTTGGTGTAACCACCCATGCGCCAGACACTTCATTTATTGCTTCCCTTTGTATTAATTAGCAGAGTGCAAACCAGATAGCTGTTGTCTCTGATTGCTTATTACTTATGGCCATTAAGTGAAAATTAACAAAATCGGATCCTTTAAATGTTTATATAACAGCGTTTTGTTTTTGCAGTGAATTATCAATTTTTTGGGAACAATTACAAAACTGTCAGATCATTATAATTGTACATTTTGTTCTATAAATGCATTAAAAAGTTTTTTTTTAAATATATATATATATAACAATAATGTTAATTCAATGGCATGTGCAACAAGTTAATTTCCTACTACAGTAGTTTTGTAACATCAGTTTTTCTTTTTGAGATTGCAATTTGCACTAGAGGAAAAATCTGATTTACTGTATATCTTTCATCTGTGTTTTAGATGGGCTGGAGTAGTGGGCAGTGTTTGGTTTAATGTATGCCTTAGGCCTGTAAACCAAAATTAACAAAGTATGTGTGAAAATCCTGCATGGTTTACCATACAGCCTTCAGCAGCTTCTGACATTGCAATACATTTTAAAGCTGAACCGGTTGGATGCTTTGATGTTACAATCTACCATGCTAAGGATATCTGTTGGTGCAAATACTACTGTAAGGTTAGACACTTGCTATGTTATCATTTGGCCTCACTATCTGTATTTCTATTGTATTTTATTTATCTGCTGCAAAAAACAAAACCAAAAAAGATGTTTTGGGGATAGGCTACCCTTGGTTTTTACTATCTTAAAAAAAAGCTGTCCTAAGACCAAAGATAGCTACAAAGCTACTGTTAAAAATAAATGAATAAACTAATAAATGCATATTTTCTGGGTAAAAAAACTGTAGAAATATAAAAACACTATAAAAGTATAGAAGCTATCTTATAACTTTAGAGAGAAAGTAAGGCAGACAGATGTTTTATGTTGATCAGCTATACAGGCTCAGGTGTCAAAGAGATAAACAAGAACCTCTCAATCTCTAGTCAGCAAAGGTAAAAATATATATATATAGATCTTTAGGGACAGGTAGACTACTTAATCTGTTGTGTGTTTAATAGTGTTCAGGGTTCCTTGGCTGCTGCTACTATTTGTGTCATAAAATATAATGTGACTCATTTGCTGAAGTCAAATTACTTCTTGGTCTGTAAAATCTGTATGAATGCCTGATGCTGCTGTGCAGGCTGCTTATTAACCCATAATTGTAGTGTACAGTGAGGAACTGTGATATAGGATTTAGCATTGTGAAAAAGTTGATAACAAGACCACAGTTGGAAAAATATGTGGAAATATACTTAGGAGACTGAGGTAAGGAGATACTTCTTCTAAGGCTGGGGCGATGCCTAATTTTTCACTATCAATATATCGTTCCCCAAAAAAGCAGATGCATCGATTTATCGACGTTATGAAAGGGTAAAAAAACAAATGCAGTAATACATGTGGAGCTGTGGATTACTGTGTAACATTGCTAGTAACGCTTTAAAAACTATTATGCATATTAACTTGATTACATCTGTTTATGCATATAGTAATTACAAAATATATTACTTTTTTTTTTTTATACCTTATTCGTTTGTACCAGTTGGGGGTCAAAACAAAATCCCCCCCCCCCCAAAAAAAAACCAGTTGTTTAAATCCACAACCAATCAAGAGAAAAAAAAAACTCATTTTAAAAATGTTATCACAGTCCACAGCAGTTTAGTAACAAGAGTGTTGTCCATGGCTTATAGTGTCCATATCTTGTTATAATTTAAACAATGGCTGGCACTTGCTTACAATCTGCCCAGCATTACTGAACACCTGCTCACTAGGGACTGACATTGCCGGGATGCTTAATACTTCTGACCATAGATGCAACTTTTGGAACGATCTTGGTTGTTTTTCTTCATTTTTACTCCGGGGTAGTTCAGATGAATAAATGCAGAATTTGTTTGAAGTTTTGTAGGGTGCCATCTCATTAAATGGACACGCAGATTAGTTGTGTTACTGGAGTATCCCAAACATTACTTTCTTTACTTTACTTTCTCGCCATCGTCCTTTAGAAAATAATTGCCAAACATTGGAAGGCATGCTCTGTTACTTTGAAGAAGATGAGCTCAGTCGCATGCAGATTCAGTGAGTCAGACCTGAGGGGAGCAGAGAAGCTCTGCGCTTAATGCAAAAAATAATTTCAGATTCCAAATTTAATAAAAAAATAAAAACATTCCTTTGCTTAAACCCTTTCCACAAAAATGATGCACAGGCTTGACTATCAATAGTTGTCAAACGATACGATGCATCGATAAATCGTTGTATTGCCTCAGCCGTAACCTCTCCACACAGAGAGTGAAGAGGGTATCGAATGGGTAATCTAGTCATGTTGTTAAGGCAGAATCACTGGGATCCTTTAAAGTGTTGAGATCAATCAGCTACTAGGAACCTAGTGAGACTGGCCATCATAGGTCTTACAGTAGGCCATTACATTTGTTTACACCATCAAATCATTCTAAACCTTAACTGAGAAATTGCACAGAGGTAATACAGCTTAATTGAAGTACACAAATGGCTGTAAGGTGGATGTAAACCCTGCATGCTTATTATCTTACTGCTAGTAGCTGTGTTCATCTTTAATTATTGATTACCTCAGTTAAAGCTGAAAGTCCTTAAGAAGAGGCCAAGCCCTTTGTATAAGCACTGTACACAAAATAACAAACAGGACTCCAATAAGTCAAAAAGAGTGTCAGAGTTCTCACACATACTCTTTTTATTTATATATATATGCTCCTAGCACACTCTTAAACTCAGGGGAGACGTTCAAGGAGGACAGAGATGTTTTAAACTCCTGTAATGGTTTTGTTCGTGCACTGGGTGGGCTATATGTCCAGACAACTTTTTAATATTCAAGAAAATCACACAGACTCATTTAATTTGAAGTTGTAACGAATCAACAACAACAACATTTCATTTATATAGCACCCTTCATAACAAGTATCCCAGGGCACTTCACAGAGGAAAAAAAGAGTTATACAAAAGCCAAATCAAATAAGTACGTCTTAAGACAAGTTTTAAAAATCACTAAAGTGTCTGAATTTCTTACAATATTTGGGAGGGAATTCCAAAGTTTGGGAGCATAGACACTGAAAGCCCTATCCCCTTGAGTGCGCAGCCTAGATTTCGGAACAACCAACAAACCAGCCTCTGAAGAACGTAAATTTCGGGAGGGTAGGAGAGAATCAGAGTATTATCAGCACTCCTTCGGTTTATTAAATGCTTAAAAATGGATTGAGTAGTTATAGAATACTTCCAATCCCAGCTGACAGGCAGCCTGGGCACTTCCAGTGCCTTTATAGGTTTAACAGCATTAATACTTCAATACAGTAATACAAATATGGTTATCATATATTTAGCTCTTAGGCTATAAAATGCAAAAAGCTAAAAACGCCCACCGTTAAATTCTAGAACATTCAATATATATCACTCTCTTAAGACTAAAACATAATTTCTATACCTTATAGCAATGCATCAATATAAAATAGATGTTAAATTCAAATATATGCTTACCTTCCAGTATATGGAAGTGTAGTGTAGGATACATTGAAAAATAAGAACTGTCTTCAAAAGGCAGAGACTTGTGAATATGACCAAACAGCAATCAGTTTTTCTGAGATCTTCAGATCTTGGACCACACAACTTGTAGTTAGCAAGTTGCGTGATACTTGACTGGGGTTTTACCTTGGTTTTTATAGGATTTTCCCTCCATTGAATACAGCAGGAGTCCCAGTTAAATCTGATCATCAATCTGCCTTGACCGTTCCTATCTTTGAGTTAATAATATTTTCTAGAAGGATCCGGTCAACTCTATTTTCAAAATGAACTGAATGTGAGCTCATGGTTCACTATCTTCCACCCCTCCTTTCCCTAAAAATTAGGTGAACTGGAGTTCACAGGGTCCTTGCTACCAAATACAATACAAGTATATGTGTATATATGAGAGATGTTTTTAATATGTAACACCAGCTCTATTTGATTATATTAAGCTGGGTTAAAATTATATGCCCCTCTTCGCCGCATATTATGTTACCTTTTCAGTGTGTTGTCAATGGGTTAGTTTAACTTCATATACAAATGTGTATTAACAAAGTATTTGACAAAGAGTGTAGGGGTTTATCATAAGCCTTTGAATAAGACCACTAAGCATACAGTGGCAAGTCCAGTTATTTTCATTTAAATTCAAGCTATAATGAAACATGTTAAATATAACAGCCTTATATTAACTTGTACCATGGTTGGACCAAGCCTGACCTCGCTCTAATATTCTAAAATTCGTCTGCACAAGCCAGTTTCAGACACCCTGTTTACTTGTCAAGCCTACTGTTTTAATTAATATGAAACTGCTGTAAGCACTTAACCAAATTCACTGCATGAAGTCATTTTTTGGCCGATTCAAGAGATGCCTGGACCTGTATATTTTCAGATAATACAAAAAAAAAGCTTACATCCTAATTTTTATAACTCAGCTCTCATTATTTTCTTATAATATAATGAGATAGATACGCCTGTCTTTTTAAAACACCTTCCGTTGGTTATCATTCAAGGTTGGCAAATCCTGCTTTTAAGAGCCAACACCAAATCCTGCTTTGAGGTGCCAAAGACCAAGCCTTATCTTTTGAAGGTCTAATGCCGTTCCAGAATTATACTGTGTGTCTGAGACAAAAATTTAATTATTTCACTTTTAAACTCTAAATACCTCTGTTTATTACTGCAGTAAAACCTTTATATAAACTAAACAGGTGTATTCTTTGGTTTAATTGATAATGTTATGTCTTAAAGACTTTTTGTTTAGTTGGAGAAACTGAACTAATTCTTAAATTGATGAAATTAAATTAACATTAATCACAAATGTGTATTAACAATATGTTTGCAATATTGTCAAGGCCATGCTTCTGTTATAATAAACTTTTACTATGTTCTTTCAACAGTTTAACTTTAAATGGCATTATAAGATGTATTTCTAATTGAGTTTCTTCAGTCTCATACATGTCTAGAAATTGTAATATTATTTTACTCCATTGATGAATCTTTCAAGATTTTAATGGAACGTCCAGTTATTTATATCTAAATACAGGCTAGCATTAATATACAAGAGTGCCATAGTGCTACAGTGACTGAACTAATCTGACCGTCTTCACTGTTCATACAAAATCCACTCAAAGCAGGTTTTAAGACAACCTTTGCTTTTTGCCAATTTTAGGGTTGATTAATATGAAACACTAACGTAAGCATTTTTCATTACTCATTATTTCAAAACAATATCTAACTTAACGTATTAACACGTCCTACGCTTTCCGTTCACATCTCTTCCTGCCAGGTTCTAATTAATATATGTTATATATAGAAAATGATTATTGTAAGATAAATTCCTATCTGCTGTTATCCGAAAGGTATTTCCGTGTATTGGCCAAAACCAATGAGTCATCTTCAACACTGCTTTTACTACAAGCAGGTGAGAACGAGGTTACATTAGTTCACTGTATATGTAAAGTTACAGTTTATACTTTAAATGATTTTATAACATGTAGTTCTAATTCAGATATGTCAATATAGCAATCGCTTATAAACTGCAATTCTATTTTACTTCATTGATATACACAGAAGGCAAGAGGTTAATTTTTAATTAGCAGCAAATGCAACCTTGAATATTAAAACTTAGGACTGCTCATACATTTACTTAATGTTATTATATTAGGTTTCTTATTTATTTAAATACTTGTGTTTTTTCCTACTATAATCAAACCTAGTATGATTGCTTCTAGCATATTAACTGTCCCCCATAGATTCTGCCATTCTGCTCTCACTGGATCAGAACGTTTTGAGACTTGAGTCTAATTTAAAAAGATGCTTTTGCCTGATGAGGGAGGTTTGCAACTTTCAGCAGTCTGACCTTCAATACAATGAACTTCTCCACACAGGCCTTACACAGATCTGCTAATAATATTTTCTGCTGGTATAACAGTCATTACAATATTTGTTGCAGTTTCACAGATGTTCAGTTTGTATCCCAAAGATCAGCCTGATTCCAGTAGCTGCGACAGTCTTGGGTCAGTTTCTGCTCTCAGTGAGTCAGTTTCTGCTCACAGGTGTGGGTGACAGTCTTTAAAAGCCTGATACCTGCAAAAACGTAAATCTTGTTAGCTGGGTTCCCATCCCTACATTCTCATTCCCATCGTTAGTGGGCAAAAACATTTTAACTGAATCTGGGTCCATCACAGAACCGCACACCCTTGCAACCAAGGCATTCCATGCAAAAGGATGTAATGACTTATAGCACAAAAGGGACGTGCCAGAACCGTCTGTGACAATAGGATGAGGGTTTTGAAAAGGCAGACCACTAATATCGAACGCAATGTCATCTGCATTTTAGTAACTCTTGAAAGCATGTGTGACAGGGTAGCCGAGTAGTGATGGCGTTCCCAGACCGGAAAGCTGACAGAGACACACAGACAGGTACTACGGGTGAAAGCACTCTTATGTGCCGTTTTTATTGAAACAAAGATAAAATAAATATTTTAACAAAAACACCGCTCACAGAGCCAAAATAAAAACAGGCCACGAACACCTAACTCTCCTGACACTCAAAACAAACACCATGCTCCCTGCACGCGTAACAATTGTTTTAGTTTTTTTTTTAAATTTTACAAGCTGCTAACACCGCCTCTGCCAGACCACATTTAAACCAAAACAATAACAAAACATACTTGTTTTAAATAAACACAAAACACAAAATACATTTCCTTTTAAATCATAATACATCATTTTTAAATAAAAACAAAATACATACACCATTTACAATACCTTTACAAGTAGGGCTTTGCCCTGCCCCCTCTAATTATGTGCAGGGCTTTTCTTCCTTGCCACACACAGCATGGCATCAGCATGTCATCTGCAGTTATTTCATTCCCTGTTTTAGCTGAGATTTGTGCTTGTAAATTGGTGGAACTATATTGTGTAGTACTACAACTAGCAGTTTCATTTCAGTAGCACTTTGTGAATGGAGCACAAAGCTTTTGAAAATAAACAGAAAACTGTCATTTTTTCTGTTACCATGGGAACTGCTAGTTCAAGTCTAGAAGATTCACAGCTTGATATGTCTGAGCTCTGAAGCTGTTAAAAAACAACTCACACATTTATATCGGTGTGAGACGGTGAATGAAAGACTTTCTTTTTTCTTTCTTTCTTTTTAAGGCTTTATTGAATCTTTCCAGTCAGCTACCCAGATTATTTGGATTGCTTCAAAAATGGCAAATAAAAAAGAGCTCTGTGTGATATGTGAGATTAATATAAAAAAAACAAAAAAAAAACACAGGAGCCTTGAGCCTCTATTAAGTTTTAGACAGCAAAAAGTAAGCAAACCAGATTATGCGTGCGCACGCATAGTGATCTCTATGGAAAGCCATCTGGATCAAAAAAGCGTTGTCCTGCTTTAGAGCGATTCAAAATCTCATGGGACAGATAAAAGGCAAGTACGTAATTCTGAAGTGCCTCATTTAAACAGTGCCCAATTTGCTGAACATGTTGTGTAGTGATTTTTATATAGATTGTATATACAGTCAGCACATATCCAACCCTAGAAAATGTTAACTTCGGTGATGCTTAAACGAGTGTGACGCATATCTGATTATTTCATTTTGGCCCGTCCCAACCCTTGTCCATTTTTTCAGGGAACACAAAAAATGATACAATGTCAAAAATATATAGCTGAAAATAAATAGGCTTCCATTTAGATGTACTGAAGTTGGTTTTGTTGGTACAGTACTATATGTTCAACAGAAGAAGTATTTTAATTCAGAACGATATGATTCTGAAAATATCACTTGCCAAAAGAGACGACACATGGACTGTAATACAGTACATACTTTTAAATCTGGTACTTATTGTAGCAGTATGTAAAATTACCCATTAATGACCCAACAGCAAAATTAAATGAAAATGTTACCCATGCACAGAACTGCGTAAAACGTAAAAGGCAATGCAAGTTACCAAAAGATAAAAAATAAAAAATTACAACACAGTTTCCAGAATTAAAACAGTATCCAAAGTCAGTATATAGTGCTCGATAGGCCCTAATCTCACAGTTCTCTTGCAAATGAAAATGCACAAAAGCAACTAAAGATCACAGATTTAAAAAAAAATACATCACAATATCTAAAACTGTTTAATGATGAAATCGTTTACATTACCGTAGCTCGTTGGCTTTGTTTTTGCAGCATTTTTGTCAGGTGAAATTGGAGGAAGAACTGCACAATAAAGACAGACTGATTTGGCATGGGAGAAAATAAACCCAAGCTGTGAATAAATTGTAACATTGGAGAGATGGGATTTGTATCAGAAAACTGGTGACAGAGTTGGAAATCGTGTGTGACAGGTAAGTGCATTAAGTTCTTAGAAGCTTGTCAAAAAGCACTAGATAATAGACTAGATAAATCAATACCTACAGCAGAGGTACTGAACATGATCAACAAAGTTTTAGAAAACAGTTATTTTACATTTGTTGATAAGAATTACAAACAAAACGATGGTACCGCAATAGGATCTAAATTAGGAATGCATTTTGCCAGTACATACATGGGGAAATGGGAAGAACAATTACTTAGAAAATCGGAAAGAGAACCTTTAGAATACATTCGGTTTGTAGATGATATTTTTGGGGTTTGGACACATGGAGATGAATCTCTTTTCCAGTTTCATAAAATGGCAAATGAAATACACAGTAATATTAAGGTGGACCTTCGATGGACAAGGAAAGAAATAGAATTTTTAGATACCATAGTAAAACTTGAAGAAGGTTCAATTGAGACTGACCTCTTCTGTAAACCTACTGACATGCACCAGTATTTACACATGTCCTCTGCACATCCGATACACACTAAAAGGGCAATCCCAAAATGTCTAGGAATAAGAATACGAAGAATATGCTCAAAAGAAAGTGACTATGTAAAACAAAGAAATGTATTAAAAACAAATCTTAAAAAAAGAGGATACAAAGAAAGAATTATAGAGACGGAGCTAAGAAAAGTGGATAAACTAAAAAGAGATGATCTACTAGATTATAAAAATAGAGATAAAAAGGTCAAAAGAGTCCCATTAATAATGACTTACTCTAAACTTTTGCCCAATATTTCTAAGATAGTTTGGAAACACTTGCGGATTCTACATAATTCAGAAAAATTAAAAAAAGTATTTCTTAAGGCCCCAGTTGTAGCATTCAAAAGAGAAGCTAATTTAGGTGATATTTTAGTTCACAGTAAACATAAAAGAATAATTGACAAAATAGGTTCTACGAACATATGCACTAGTAGATGTAAAGTGTGTAAATACATAGACAAACGTAAAAATATAATTAAACATAAGAACACCACATATCCACTAAAAACTAATACCTACTGTAAAAATAGCAATGTTGTTTATGGAATAGCCTGTGAAAAATGTGATGAAATCAAATATGTTGGAGAGACTGGAACTACTTTATATAAAAGAATTCAGAACCACCTTTCATTAATTAGAAATAAAAAAATGAATGAACCAATAGTACAGCACTTCACCAGTCAGGGACATGACATAAATGATGTAAAGTTTGTAGTATTAGAACAGCTCAAATTAGACAATGCGACATATAGAAGAATAAAAGAAAGTAAATGGATAAATAGACTGAACACGATTATGCCGGCGGGACTCAACAGAAAAGAATGAACTAATTAACTTCAATAAATATATAATATTTAAATAAATAAACAAAATTCATTCAAAAGTTGTGCATGCTGATGCGCTGGGGAGGCCAAATCTAGACTGATCCTCAGAGCCAGCATTGCATGATATAATAAAAATATAAGTTTATATAAAGTAGTGTTAATTAGAATTAATACAGATTCAAAAATGAAGTAAAAATGATGTCACAATATATATGTCACCATTACATCATGTAAGAATAAATCATGAATTTGAATGTAAACAAT